>NW_021941601.1:95000-132500 GCF_902148855.1 Sphaeramia orbicularis | reverse complement strand
GTATTATTTTGTGGATTTTTCTAAATAAATATTTGTTCCTTTTATTCAGTACTTTAGTTTTTGTTAATTTTGTTTCTTATTTTGTTCTTTGTTACTTTGTTTTAGTCTGTTTTGTAAGTTTTATGGTTCTTTTTAAAATAATTTTTGTTCATTTCGTTAAGGGTTAAAGGTGGACGTTTGGGTCTTTAAGGGTTAAAGGTGGACGTTTGGGTCTGTAAGGGTTAAAGGTGGACGTTTGGGTCTGTAAGGGTTAAAGGTGGACGTTTGGGTCTGTAAGGGTTAAAGGTGGACGTTTGGGTCTGTAAGGGTTAAAGGTGGACGTTTGGGTCTGTAAGGGTTAAAGGTGGACGTTTGGGTCTGTAAGGATTAAAGGTGGACGTTTGGGTCTGTAAGGGTTAAAGGTGGACGTTTGGGTCTGTAAGGGTTAAAGGTGGACGTTTGGGTCTGTAAGGGTTAAAGGTGGACGTTTGGGTCTTTAAGGGTTAAAGGTGGACGTTTGGGTCTGTAAGGGTTAAAGGTGGACGTTTGGGTCTTTAAGGGTTAAAGGTGGACGTTTGGGTCTGTAAGGGTTAAAGGTGGACGTTTGGGTCTGTAAGGGTTAAAGGTGGACGTTTGGGTCTGTAAGGGTTAAAGGTGGACGTTTGGGTCTGTAAGGGTTAAAGGTGGACGTTTGGGTCTTTAAGGGTTAAAGGTGGACATTTGGGTCTGTAAGGGTTAAAAGTGGACGTTTGGGTCTGTAAGGGTTAAAGGTGGACGTTTGGGTCTGTAAGGGTTAAAGGTGGACGTTTGGGTCTTTAAGGGTTAAAGGTGGACGTTTGGGTCTTAAGGGTTAAAGGTGGACGTTTGGGTCTGTAAGGGTTAAAGGTGGACGTTTGGGTCTTTAAGGGTTAAAGGTGGACGTTTGGGTCTGTAAGGATTAAAGGTGGACATTTGGGTCTGTAAGGATTAAAGGTGGACGTTTGGGTCTGTAAGGGTTAAAGGTGGACGTTTGGGTCTTTAAGGGTTAAAGGTGGACGTTTGGGTCTGTAAGGGTTAAAGGTGGACGTTTGGGTCTGTAAGGGTTAAAGGTGGACGTTTGGGTCTGTAAGGATTAAAGGTGGACATTTGGGTCTGTAAGGATTAAAGGTGGACGTTTGGGTCTTTAAGGGTTTAAATGACATCAGGGTCAGGTCTTGTCTTAATCCTGGTCCTGTGTCCTCAGGTCCTCCTCCGTCCTCGGAGGTCCCGGTGGGTCCATATCCAGTCCTGGTGAAGTCGGAGGACGGTCGGACCGTCCCGGTGGTCCAGGCCTACGCCTTCGGGAAGTACCTGGGATTCCTGAAGGTGACGTTTGATGACAGTGGGAACGTGGTGGAGTCCAAAGGGAACCCCATCCTCCTGGACAGCAGCGTCCCCCAGGGTGAGGATCCAGACCTTCTAAATGTTCGGGATGTTGTCAAACCTCCTCCTGAAGGTTCCGTTGTCCTCCTCAGATCCAGACGTTCTGGCTGAGGTGGAGGAATGGAAGCAGAACTTGGCGAACTATTCATCTCAGGAGGTCGGACAGACTCTGGTGTTCCTCAACGGCAGCTCTGAAGAATGCAGGTTTAGAGAGTGTAACCTGGGAAACCTGATCTGCGACGCCATGGTGGGTCCTAGGGGGTCCTGATGGGTTCTAGGGGGTCCTGATGGGTCCTAGTGGGTCATGGTGGGTCCTACGGAGTCATGGTGGGTCCTAGGAGGTCCTTGTAGGTCATGGTGGGTCCTAGTAGGTCATGGTGGGTCCTAGGGGGTCATCATGGTAGGTCCTAGTAGGTCCTAGGGGGTCATGGTGGGTCCTAGGGGGTCATGGTGGGTCCTAGGGGGTCATGGTGGGTCCTAGTGGGTCTCAGGGGGTCATGGTGGGTCCTAGGGGGTCATGGTGGGTCCTAGTGGGTCCTAATGGGTCTTGGTGGTGAAACTGGTGGATGGTGGAAACTTGTGCCTCTAAACTCCCACTGATGAAGAAAACCTTCAGAAATGACCCAGACCAGGACCACTGAACAGAACCTACATGTGGACCAAGACCAGGACCACCGAGCAGAACCCACATGTGGACCTAGACCAGGACCAGTGAACAGAACCCACATGTAGACCTTTCCTGTTTTCACATCCAGGTCGATAATAACGTGGGCTACTCCGAGGGCGAACAGTGGAACCACGTCAGCGCCTGCATCCTCAACGCCGGAGGCATCCGGACGTCCATCGACGAGCAGACGAGGAACGGTACGGTACTGGAACGCAGGTCTTTCTAAACCCCTGTCCTGGTTCAGGTCTTTCTAAACCCTTGTCCTGATCCTGGTCTACAGGTTCCATCACAATGAAGGACCTGCTCTCTGTCCTACCCTTTGGAGGAACCTACGACCTGGTGAAGCTCAACGGGTCCACGTTGAGGAAGGCCTTCGAACACTCGATCCGACGCCACGGTCAAGGAACCGGCGAGTTCCTCCAAGTGTCCGGTACGTCTCCATCCTCTGGTTCCATCATTTACATCTGGAACTTAAGTGTTCCGGTCACTGGCACCAGCGTCGTACCATGTGTTCCACCAATCAACATTCTTCAGCACATAGCCCCGCCCCCAAAAATGTAGGGAGTCTGGAAAGTCCAATCTCCTACTAGGAACTTTAATCAAGGAAAGTCTGGGGTCAAGGGAAAGTTTTTACCTGATATTTTCAGTGGAAACACATCAAGGTTTTTCAAAGTTCTAGGTAAAGTTCCTCTGGTGGAAAAGGGGCGTCGGTTTTACGGTAGCGATAGCGGCGTTCATTTCAGTCACTTCACCCCCGACTGTTACTGAACGCAGGTCAGTTCTTGCATCATTTAGGGTTCAGGGCCTCCAGAGTTGGACTGGCTCCTGGGTTCGAACCGTTACTGGTCTCCGTTTCTTCATCAGGACAGACCAAAGTATCAGAACCTCCTTCAGTTTAATAATTAAAAAAACCCATAAATGACGAATTAAGCAGAAACAGCGACGTTAAAGACTCAAGAACCAGAATCCACATCCTGTTTGTCCAGATCTGGTCTGATGTGGTCTTTGTGTCCTCCAGGGTTCCAGGTGGAGTTCGACTTGTCCAAACCTCCAGGACATCGGGTGAAGACCCTGAAGATCCTCTGCGTGGACTGCAGGGTCCCTCGGTACGAACCGGTCCAGGACCAGACGGTCTATAAGATCGTCCTGCCGTCGTACCTGGTTATCGGTGGAGATGGGTTCACTATGATCAAGAACGAGAAGCTCAAACACAACAGCGGTGAGTCTGGACTAAGTCTACCCGGGTCCTAAAGGCTCGTCTTTAAAGAGGTTCCTCTGTTCTTCTGGTTCTGTCACCACTGAATCACCTTCAGGGGGTTCACACCTAAGGATTTTCTAAATGAGAAGAGACTTTTTATCTGTTAGGGTTAGGGTTAACCAGGCCAAGTTAGGGTCAGGGTTAACCAGGCCAAGTTAGGGTTAGGGTTAACCAGGCCAAGTTAGGGTCAGGGTTAACCAGGCCAAGTTAGGGTCAGGGTTAACCAGGCCAAGTTAGGGTCAGGGTTAACCAGGCCAAGTTAGGGTCAGGGTTAACCAGGCCAAGTTAGGGTTAGGGTTAACCAGGCCAAGTTAGGGTCAGGGTTAACCAGGCCAAGTTAGGGTCAGGGTTAACCAGGCCAAGTTAGGGTCAGGGTTAACCAGGCCAAGTTAGGGTCAGGGTTAACCAGGCCAAGTTAGGGTCAGGGTTAACCAGGCCAAGTTAGGGTCAGGGTTAACCAGGCCAAGTTAGGGTTAGGGTTAACCAGGCCAAGTTAGGGTCAGGGTTAACCAGGCCAAGTTAGGGTCAGGGTTAACCAGGCCAAGTTAGGGTTAGGGTTAACTAGGGTCAGGGTTAACCAGGCCAAGTTAGGGTTAGGGTTAACCAGGCCAAGTTAGGGTCAGGGTTAACCAGGCCAAGTTAGGGTTAGGGTTAACCAGGCCAAGTTAGGGTCAGGGTTAACCAGGCCAAGTTAGGGTCAGGGTTAACCAGGCCAAGTTAGGGTCAGGGTTAACCAGGCCAAGTTAGGGTCAGGGTTAACCAGGCCAAGTAAGGGTTAGGGTTAACCAGGCCAAGTTAGGGTCAGGGTTAACCAGGCCAAGTTAGGGTTAGGGTTAACCAGGCCAAGTTAGGGTTAGGGTTAACCAGGCCAAGTTAGGGTCAGGGTTAACCAGGCCAAGTTAGGGTCAGGGTTAACCAGGCCAAGTTAGGGTTAGGGTTAACTAGGGTCAGGGTTAACCAGGCCAAGTTAGGGTTAGGGTTAACCAGGCCAAGTTAGGGTCAGGGTTAACCAGGCCAAGTTAGGGTTAGGGTTAACCAGGCCAAGTTAGGGTTAGGGTTAACCAGGCCAAGTTAGGGTCAGGGTTAACCAGGCCAAGTTAGGGTTAGGGTTAACCAGGCCAAGTTAGGGTTAGGCTTAACCAGGCCAAGTTAGGGTTAGGCTTAACCAGGCCAAGTTAGGGTTAGGCTTAACCAGGCCAAGTTAGGGTTAGGGTTAGGATTAAAATATCCACCAATCCTCGACCTACAGACGTCCAGAAAAGAAAATTCCAAAAATGATCAAATGTGGAACTGGGGGTAATTTTTGAGAATGTACAGTTTTTTGGATCCACTCTGTGTAATGATTCTTCTTGGAGAAGAAGGAAAACCTGGACAAAAACTGTCTATAAGTGTGTACCTGCTTTAAAAGAAACAGCTGATTTAACAATCGTCACTTTTTACAGTGGAGACCAAACTCCTCCTTTGGACGTTAAAGAGGACAAATGTCAACTTTGGTTGTTTTAGAATCAGCTCGTTTATTTTCAACTAAATAAATAAATTCAGATGCACAGAGTTTTGAACTATGTCCTCATGAATGAACCTAAAGGGTCCGTTCAATGTGAATAAAGTTCGGAAACTCTTCGAACTTGTGTTTTGTGTCCTAGGCGACTTGGACGTTTCCGTGGTGTCCAACTACCTGATGAAAAGACGAGTGGTTTATCCATCTGTCCAAGGACGGATCCGAATCTACAGCCACGCCTCCACACAGACCAGCACACTGGGTTTACTGGGGTCACTGGTTAGTCTGGTTCTGGTCTGGAGTCTATGAAGGACCAGGTAGACCTGGAGTCTGTGAGGGACCTGGTAGACCTGGAATCTATGAGGGACCTGGTAGACCTGAACCCGGAGGACATTGTGAAGTGCATGAGGACGTAGACGGTGAAGAAAACAGGAGTTGTTTTTTATTTAAAGTTCGAAGTCGCAGCTGCAGTTCCTCTGATGTCCACTCGGCGGCAGCTCGGACAAAAACACAAGGAAATGTCGATGAAAACAGACTTTTTTTTGTGTTTGAAGATTCTTCAGCTCAGGATTTGTCGCAGATAAATCGCAATGTTGTTAAAATGGTCAGTTTACGGATTTTGTCTGGAGTTGTTGATGTTTCCTTGTTTATATTTACAATTTTTTCTGAGGTTTTAGTTTTTTTAATCATTGTTTAATCCAAGAATTTCTGAGTAAAACAGAAACAGGAATTTTCTTCTTTTGGCACCAGATGAAAATTCATTCGATGTACAGACCTGATCCAAATCTTCAGACCAGTTGAAAAATAGCTAGAATTGACCTTTTGCACATTTGGATCTTAATGAGGTTTTAAGTAGAGCTACAATATACAAAAGCAAGAAGGGGGAGTGAGACAAAAAGCACTTTGAAAAAGTAATTTATTGAAAACAACAAGTAAACTGAAATAGGCTGTTTATCAGCTGATCAAAAGTTTAAGACCACAGGCTATAAAAGCCAAAATCTGCTCCAAATTCTCATTTTCTGTCGGGCATTCACACGGTCATGCCCTCCTGATGGCTAAAGCTCAGAAGCTTTCTCTTCTTGAACGTGGTCGGATCGTCCAGCTGCATAAGCGAGGCCTCTGGCAGCGTGCCGTTGCTGCTGAGGTTGGACGCAGTAAGACAGTCATTCTACATTTTTGGACAGATCCTGAGCATTATGGAACAAAAAAGTCAAGTGGTAGACCCAAAAAAATGACACCTGCGCTGAGCCGGAGGATCCGACTGACTGTCCGTCAACACACAGGGCGGTCCTCCACCCAAATGAAGGCCCTTACTGGTGCCGACTGCAGCGCAGTAACCATCAGACGGCATCTGCAGGGAAAAGGGTTTCAAAAACAAAAACCAATTCAAAGACCTCGTCTCCTCCAACGCCACAAAACTGCCCGTTTAGACTTTGCCAGGAGCATCAAACATGGGACACTGAAAGGTGGAAAAAAGTTTTATTCTCTGATAAGAAAAAATGGAACCTTGATGGTCCAGATGGCTTCCAACGTTGACAAGGAGATCCCACCTGAGATGTTTTCTACCCGGCACAGTGGAGGGGGGTCCATCATGATCTGAGGTGCTTTTTCATTCAGTGGAACACTGGAGCTTCAGGTGGTGCAGGGTGGTCAAACGGCGGCCGGTTACGTGCAGATGTTGCAGCGGGCGTCCCTCATGACTGAGGGCCCTGGTCTGTGTGGGAACAGCTGGGTTTAAAAACAGGACAACGCTGCAGGTCACAATGCTCGCTTGACCAAGGACTTCTTCAGGGAGAAGAACATCACTCTTTTGGACCATCCTGCATGTTCCCCTGATTTAAATCCCATAGAGAACATTTGGGGATGGATGGCAAGGGAAGTTTATAAAAATGACCATCAGTTCCACACAGTTGATGCCCTTGGTGAAGCCATCTTCACCACTTGGAGCAATGTTCCCACCAGCCTCCTGGAAACACTGGCATCAAGCATGGCCTAACGAATTTATGAAGTGATTAACAAGAACGGTGGAGCTACTCATTACTGAGTCCTACTGAGAACATTTGTTGTTCTGGTTTGGAGAGTTTTTTGTCATTTTTTGAGCGATGGTCTTAAACTTTTGATCAGCTGATAAACAGCCTATTTCAGTTTACTTGTTGTTTTCAATAAATGACTTTTTCAAAGTGCTTTTTGTCTCACTCCCCCTTCTTGCTTTTGTATATTGTAGCTCTACTTAAAACCTCATTAAGATCCAAATGTGCAAAAGGTCAATTCTAGCTATTTTTCAACTGGTCTGAAGATTTGGATCAGGTCTGTATATTTTTGACTTGTTCGTCGTATTTCAGAATCTTTACGATTGTTAAAGAACTCGAGGAAAATGGTGATTTTTTTTTTTTGGTTACATTTTCTGAATAAAATGATTAAATAAGTTTATAATGAAAATAAATCCATTTTCACTGCAGCTGTTTTGTATCTGATTTTTATTTTTGCGATAAAGTCCTGTTTTTATTTCACTGAAGTTCGTGACTAAATTAGTAACAAAATGTTTTGTGTCGAATAAGTGCATTTCATTTATTTTGATTAAATATTGTGAATCAAAATAAATAAGATGAAAAAATAAGCTGCGAATTACAGAACTGACAATAACATTTTAGTGTTTTTCATCTCATTGCGTCACTTCTGCATTTTTCCTGAGTTTTTGTTTTACTCCTTTACCTTTTCATTGTTTTTTTTACATTTTCATATCTTACGTTTTCATTTGTTGCATCTTTAAGTTGTCATTCTGATTTTCTTTTACAAATAATTAAAACCACAAACCAAAAAAATGTACCTTTAGCCTGGAAACAATAGATATTTATCGTGAGAATTTGAAATATTAATACGACAAAAAAACATGTTAAGGAGAATGTAATGAAGAAACCACCAAAAAAAAAAAAAAAGATCCACGTCAATAATTGGTGTCAAATACAGTTCTTCATCTTTTCATAGTCATCAGATATGAAATGAGAAATTAACAAAAACAAAAAGGAAAATTAACACAATAATAAATAACATGGAGAAAATAAGCAAGAAAATAAACAAAAACAGCCAAAGTAATAAAATTAAAATTAAGAAAATCCATTAAAAAATAGTTTTTTGCAATAAGTTAAAAGAACAAAATAAGCCACATAATGGATGAAATTGAAGAAAAAATATCAAAACTATGGAGTTAGATCAGTGACAGTGGATGAACACACTGGGTTTATGTTTATATTAATGAGTTAATGACTAAAAAAAGAACAAACCAAAAAACAGTTTGAGTTTTCTGTGTTTTAATAAAATAACCTTTGATGTACTTAATGAACTTCTACATGATCAGTGAATATAGAAAAATATAGGATTTATATTGAAAAATGTAAAAATACAGAGGATAATTTTATAATAAATGTTGATAAATCACTTATTAAAGGTTAAATGTCGAGTAAACATCCACAGAAGGAACTCTGGGTTCAAATGAATGAGACTGAATTCATACGATACATCCAACTGTGAATGAACTGACAGAAAAAAACCGAACCGGATTATTTCCATAAATCTGTATCGTTTGTGCTTCTTTTTCCTCCGTACATTCATCAAATTTAATGTTCAGATAAAAGCTGAAACTAAATGTCTTCATCTTCATAAACGCTCCGGTTCACATTTTTAACTCCGCCAAGGAGGTTATGTTTTTGCCAGGGTTTGTTTGTCTATTTATTTGTTTGTTTGTTTGTTTGTTTGTCTGTCCGTTTGTTTGTATTTTGGTTGTCTGTTTGTCTGTCTGTCCGTTAGTGTGCAACATAACTCAAAAAGTTATGAACAGATTTGGATGAAATTTTCAGGGTTTGTTGGAAATGGGATAAGGAAGAAATGATTAAATTTTGGTGGTGATCGGGGGTGGGGGGCCCACGGGGGGGGGCACTGATCAGCCTTGGCGGAGGTCTGCGCTCTCCGAGTGCTTCTAGTTCTTCCTGTTTTTTTCGTGCTTCATTCTGTGCTTTCGTTCCATGTGAAGGACGCGTCTTATTGGATCCTGACCTCTGACCTTTGCCCTCTGCAGTAACAGTTCTGCACACTTCTGCACACTTCTGCACGGTTCTGCACACTTCTGCACGGTTCTGCACAGTCCTGCACACTTCTGCACAGTTCTGCACACTTCTGCACGGTTCTGCACAGTTCTGCACACTTCTGCACACTTCTGCACAGTTCTGCACAGTTCTGCACGGTTCTGCACACTTCTGCACACTTCTGCACACTTCTGTACATTTCTGCACACTTCTGCACGGTTCTGCACACTTCTGCACACTTCTGCACGGTTCTGCACGGTTCTGCACAGTTCTGCACACTTCTGCACACTTCTGCACAGTTCTGCACACTTCTGCACAGTTCTGCACGGTTCTGCACACTTCTGCACACTTCTGCACATTTCTGCACAGTTCTGCACGGTTCTGCACAGTTCTGCACACTTCTGCACAGTTCTGCACGGTTCTGCACGGTTCTGCACAGTTCTGCACGGTTCTGCACGGTTCTGCACACTTCTGCACACTTCTGCACGGTTCTGCACACTTCTGCACACTTCTGCACAGTTCTGCACGGTTCTGCACACTTCTGCACACTTCTGCACGGTTCTGCACAGTTCTGCACACTTCTGCACACTTCTGCACGGTTCTGCACAGTTCTGCACACTTCTGCACGGTTCTGCACAGTTCTGCACAGTTCTGCGGGTCCAGGTCTATTCTGAGTCGGACTGAGAACAAGGCATCCTCTGTCTGAGGCGTTTCCACGGCGATGCTTAATGAGTCAGGAATTCAGCCTCGTTAACACTGAGCGAAAACTATTTCCTGTGTTTGGATTCAGACGGACGATAGAACAGAAGGAACCGAATATGATCACAGAACCAAACATGTGACATCTGTGTAAGATTCAATTCCTGCTTCATGAACCTGATCCAGTTTCAACAGCTTCAACCAGATGATGTTTGGTTTGTCTTCAGTCTGATGGAATTCAACTGGTTCAACTTCTGAAAAAAGAAGCATTCAGTCAATTTTATAGAACAAAGCAAGTTTTTTTTTTTTACTCACTTTCACTCATTTAAGTCACCTTAACACATGTTAACTTACTTTAACTCACCTTAACACATGTTAACTTACTTTAACTCACCTTAACTCATCTTAACTCACTTTAACTCACCTTAACCTAACTCATCTTAATTCATATTAACTCACTTTAACTTAGCTTAACTCATCTAGACTCACTTTAACTCACCTTAACTCATCTTAACTCACTTTAACTCACCTTAACTCATCTTAACTCACTTTAACTCACCTTAACTCATCTTAACTCACTCTTTAACTCACCTTAACTCACCTTCACTCATCTTACCTCACTTTAACTCACCTTAACTCAATTTAAATTTGTCATATATTTTGCATTCACTGGTCAGACTGTTTTGCTGTCTTTGGCTTCATGCTTATATTGATTTTTACCCAGTTATTATTATTATTATAATTATAATTATTATTATTATTATTATTATTAGTAGTAGTAGTAGTAGTAGTATTAGTCTTATAGTTCTTTATTTTATTCAGCCAATAGTCTTTCATCTTATCTTATATTTAAATCATTTCTTAGATAAGTTGATCTAAATCGATCTATCATTCGAGATAGATCATTTTAGATTAGATGATCTTACCCAAACACAGCAGCTGTTTGTTTTTATGTTGAATCAGATTTATTCCATTAATAATCAGATACTGTTGTAATCAGATACTGTTTCATCACAGTATTTAAGTGATTTTCTTCATTTCTACCATAAAGTGTCACAGACAAACCTGATAAATCTGTTATTTAGGTATCAAACAACATTCAACTGTTAAGGGTTTTTTTCCCTTAAATGTTGATTTTACTTTAGAATATTAGACGTTTTCCCTTCAGTAGTTCATCATTAATTGCAACCTATCGTCTATAATCGGTCACATAGTATAAGATATCACATTCCAAAAAAAAAACAAAAAAAAAAAAAATGTTTATGGTACAAATTTTAAAAAAGCAAAAACAACACAACAAAACTGTAAATCTGAAGTTTTCTCGGGTTTAAAACACATTTAACCTTTTTCTGAACCTGTTTCCTGTGTTTTTCAGGACAAAACTACTTCATGAGTCGTTGGTTGATAATAAATACATAGATTTATTTATTCATGAGTGTGTTCTTTTTTTTTTTTTTTTTCTTTATGAGTGCGTTCTTCTACAGTGGAATGTTAACGGGGGAGTATTATTGCACTTGATTGATTCGACAGTAAATGATCCGATTCACACGATCACAGGCTCCTTCAGCAGCGCCTGGAAGAAAAAAACAAACCAAAAAACAGGAATGAGTTCATTCATGTGGTTCTAGTGTGGTCCGGTTCTGGTCCATCTGGTCCGTTTCCATACAGGACTAGATCCTCTTTAATTCCATTATCTGTTTGTGTTAATCCCACTATTACAACTATAATTTCAGTTGAATTCACACATTTACATGTACTTTTACCGTCCAGTTTGAGTCCAACTAATGCAATTCTTCATTTGTTTTAAGTGTCATGTAAACAAACTGAGTAAAAACATGAACCAGTTCTGAATTCTGTATCTGAGTCCAGCTCTGAGTACATTTTACGTTTATTTATGGTCTGTTTTCTGTAGAAATGATGAATATTCACCTTGTTGAGTTCAGGAAACAGCTCCTGCACAGCGATGTCCATCAGGACGTAGGTCATCTGGAAAACAAAAACCACTGGATCAGCTGGGATCAGGGTTTAGGAACTGAAACCTGCTCCGGTATGCCGTACTTCTGCCATTAACTGTGTGTTGTGTATTTTCTGCCGTTTGTTTTTTCTCACCTGTTTGTTGAGCAGCGGCTGTTGGAGGCAGTCGAACAACAGACGGACGCCGTTGGACTTGGCCTCTTCACCGATGCACTTCCCCACAAAGTCTGAGATGAAACACAAGCAAACGACTGAAACACAAGGACAGACCTGGACTATGAACCAGACTGGGCAGACCTGGACTATGACCCCTTTAACAGATAACAGACTGGACAGACCTGGACTATGAACCAGACTGGACAGACCTGGACTATGACCCCTTTAACAGATAACAGACTGGACAGACCTGGACTATGACCCCTTTAACAGATAACAGACTGGACAGACCTGGACTATGAACCAGACTGGGCAGACCTGGACTATGACCCCTTTAACAGATAACAGACTGGACAGACCTGGACTATGAACCAGACTGGACAGACCTGGACTATGACCCCTTTAACAGATAACAGACTGGACAGACCTGGACTATGAACCAGACTGGACAGACCTGGACTATGACCCCTTTAACAGATAACAGACTGGACAGACCTGGACTATGAACCAGACTGGACAGACCTGGACTATGACCCCTTTAACAGATAACAGACTGGACAGACCTGGACTATGAACCAGACTGGGCAGACCTGGACTATGACCCCTTTAACAGATAACAGACTGGACTATGAACCAGACTGGGCAGACCTGGACTATGACCCCTTTAACAGATAACAGACTGGACAGACCTGGACTACGAACCAGACTGGGCAGACCTGGACTATGACCCCTTTAACAGATAACAGACTGGACAGACCTGGACTATGAACCAGACTGGACAGACCTGGACTATGACCCCTTTAACAGATAACAGACTGGACAGACCTGGACTATGACCCCTTTAACAGATAACAGACTGGACAGACCTGGACTATGAACCAGACTGGACAGACCTGGACTATGACCCCTTTAACAGATAACAGACTGGACAGACCTGGACTATGAACCAGACTGGGTAGACCTGGACTATGACCCCTTTAACAGATAACAGACTGGACAGACCTGGACTATGAACCAGACTGGGCAGACCTGGACTATGAACCAGACTGGACAGACCTGGACTATGACCCCTTTAACAGATAACAGACTGGACAGACCTGGACTATGAACCAGACTGGACAGACCTGGACTATGACCCCTTTAACAGATAACAGACTGGACAGACCTGGACTATGAACCAGACTGGGCAGACCTGGACTATGACCCCTTTAACAGATAACAGACTGGACAGACCTGGACTATGACCCCTTTAACAGATAACAGACTGGACAGACCTGGACTATGAACCAGACTGGGCAGACCTGGACTATGACCCCTTTAACAGATAACAGACTGGACTATGAACCAGACTGGGCAGACCTGGACTATGACCCCTTTAACAGATAACAGACTGGACAGACCTGGACTATGAACCAGACTGGACAGACCTGGACTATGACCCCTTTAACAGATAACAGACTGGACAGACCTGGACTATGAACCAGACTGGACAGACCTGGACTATGACCCCTTTAACAGATAACAGACTGGACAGACCTGGACTATGAACCAGACTGGACAGACCTGGACTATGACCCCTTTAACAGATAACAGACTGGACAGACCTGGACTATGAACCAGACTGGACAGACCTGGACTATGACCCCTTTAACAGATAACAGACTGGGCAGACCTGGACTATGACCCCTTTAACAGATAACAGACTGGACAGACCTGGACTATGAACCAGACTGGGCAGACCTGGACTATGACCCCTTTAACAGATAACAGACTGGACAGACCTGGACTATGAACCAGACTGGGCAGACCTGGACTATGACCCCTTTAACAGATAACAGACTGGACAGACCTGGACTATGAACCAGACTGGGCAGACCTGGACTATGACCCCTTTAACAGATAACAGACTGGACAGACCTGGACTATGAACCAGACTGGACAGACCTGGACTATGACCCCTTTAACAGATAACAGACTGGACAGACCTGGACTATGAACCAGACTGGACAGACCTGGACTATGACCCCTTTAACAGATAACAGACTGGACAGACCTGGACTATGACCCCTTTAACAGATAACAGACTGGACAGACCTGGACTATGAACCAGACTGGGCAGACCTGGACTATGACCCCTTTAACAGATAACAGACTGGACAGACCTGGACTATGAACCAGACTGGGCAGACCTGGACTATGACCCCTTTAACAGATAACAGACTGGACAGACCTGGACTATGAACCAGACTGGACAGACCTGGACTATGACCCCTTTAACAGATAACAGACTGGACAGACCTGGACTATGAACCAGACTGGACAGACCTGGACTATGACCCCTTTAACAGATAACAGACTGGACAGACCTGGACTATGAACCAGACTGGGCAGACCTGGACTATGACCCCTTTAACAGATAACAGACTGGACTATGAACCAGACTGGGCAGACCTGGACTATGACCCCTTTAACAGATAACAGACTGGACAGACCTGGACTACGAACCAGACTGGGCAGACCTGGACTATGACCCCTTTAACAGATAACAGACTGGACAGACCTGGACTATGAACCAGACTGGACAGACCTGGACTATGACCCCTTTAACAGATAACAGACTGGACAGACCTGGACTATGACCCCTTTAACAGATAACAGACTGGACAGACCTGGACTATGAACCAGACTGGGCAGACCTGGACTATGACCCCTTTAACAGATAACAGACTGGACAGACCTGGACTATGAACCAGACTGGACAGACCTGGACTATGACCCCTTTAACAGATAACAGACTGGACAGACCTGGACTATGAACCAGACTGGACAGACCTGGACTATGACCCCTTTAACAGATAACAGACAGGACAGACCTGGACTATGAACCAGACTGGGCAGACCTGGACTATGACCCCTTTAACAGATAACAGACTGGACAGACCTGGACTATGACCCCTTTAACAGATAACAGACTGGGCAGACCTGGACTATGAACCAGACTGGGCAGACCTGGACTATGACCCCTTTAACAGATAACAGACTGAACAGACCTGGACTATGAACCAGACTGGACATACCTGGACTATGACCCCTTTAACATATAACAGACTGGACAGACCTGGACTATGAACCAGACTGGGCAGACCTGGACTATGACCCCTTTAACAGATAACAGACTGGACAGACCTGGACTATGAACCAGACTGGACATACCTGGACTATGACCCCTTTAACAGATAACAGACTGGACAGACCTGGACTATGAACCAGACTGGGCAGACCTGGACTATGACCCCTTTAACAGATAACAGACTGGACAGACCTGGACTATGACCCCTTTAACAGATAACAGACTGACAGACCTGGACTATGAACCAGACTGGGCAGACCTGGACTATGACCCCTTTAACAGATAACAGACTGGACAGACCTGGACTATGAACCAGACTGGGCAGACCTGGACTATGACCCCTTTAACAGATAACAGACTGGACAGACCTGGACTATGACCCCTTTAACAGATAACAGACTGGACAGACCTGGACTATGAACCAGACTGGGCAGACCTGGACTATGACCCCTTTAACAGATAACAGACTGGACTATGAACCAGACTGGACATACCTGGACTATGACCCCTTTAACAGATAACAGACTGGACAGACCTGGACTATGACCCCTTTAACAGATAACAGACTGGACAGACCTGGACTATGAACCAGACTGGGCAGGCCTGGACTATGACCCCTTTAACAGATAACAGACTGGACAGACCTGGACTATGAACCAGACTGGGCAGACCTGGACTATGAACCAGACTGGACAGACCTGGACTATGACCCCTTTAACAGATAACAGACTGGACAGACCTGGACTATGAACCAGACTGGACAGACCTGGACTATGACCCCTTTAACAGATAACAGACTGGACAGACCTGGACTATGACCCCTTTAACAGATAACAGACTGGACTATGAACCAGACTGGACATACCTGGACTATGACCCCTTTAACAGATAACAGACTGGACAGACCTGGACTATGAACCAGACTGGACAGACCTGGACTATGACCCCTTTAACAGATAACAGACTGGACATACCTGGACTATGACCCCTTTAACAGATAACAGACTGGACAGACCTGGACTATGACCCCTTTAACAGATAACAGACTGGACAGACCTGGACTATGACCCCTTTAACAGATAACAGACTGGACAGACCTGGACTATGAACCAGACTGGGCAGACCTGGACTATGACCCCTTTAACAGATAACAGACTGGACTATAAACCAGACTGGGCAGACCTGGACTATGACCCCTTTAACAGATAACAGACTGGACAGACCTGGACTATGAACCAGACTGGACAGACCTGGACTATGACCCCTTTAACAGATAACAGACTGGACAGACCTGGATTATGACCCCTTTAACAGATAACAGACTGGACAGACCTGGACTATGAACCAGACTGGACAGACCTGGACTATGACCCCTTTAACAGATAACAGACTGGACAGACCTGGACTATGACCCCTTTAACAGATAACAGACTGGACAGACCTGGACTATGAACCAGACTGGGCAGACCTGGACTATGACCCCTTTAACAGATAACAGACTGGACAGACCTGGACTATGAACCAGACTGGGCAGACCTGGACTATGAACCAGACTGGACAGACCTGGACTATGACCCCTTTAACAGATAACAGACTGGACAGACCTGGACTATGAACCAGACTGGACAGACCTGGACTATGACCCCTTTAACAGATAACAGACTGGACAGACCTGGACTATGAACCAGACTGGGCAGACCTGGACTATGACCCCTTTAACAGATAACAGACTGGACAGACCTGGACTATGACCCCTTTAACAGATAACAGACTGGACAGACCTGGACTATGAACCAGACTGGGCAGACCTGGACTATGACCCCTTTAACAGATAACAGACTGGACTATGAACCAGACTGGGCAGACCTGGACTATGACCCCTTTAACAGATAACAGACTGGACAGACCTGGACTATGAACCAGACTGGACAGACCTGGACTATGACCCCTTTAACAGATAACAGACTGGACAGACCTGGACTATGAACCAGACTGGACAGACCTGGACTATGACCCCTTTAACAGATAACAGACTGGACAGACCTGGACTATGAACCAGACTGGACAGACCTGGACTATGACCCCTTTAACAGATAACAGACTGGACAGACCTGGACTATGAACCAGACTGGACAGACCTGGACTATGACCCCTTTAACAGATAACAGACTGGGCAGACCTGGACTATGACCCCTTTAACAGATAACAGACTGGACAGACCTGGACTATGAACCAGACTGGGCAGACCTGGACTATGACCCCTTTAACAGATAACAGACTGGACAGACCTGGACTATGAACCAGACTGGGCAGACCTGGACTATGACCCCTTTAACAGATAACAGACTGGACAGACCTGGACTATGAACCAGACTGGGCAGACCTGGACTATGACCCCTTTAACAGATAACAGACTGGACAGACCTGGACTATGAACCAGACTGGACAGACCTGGACTATGACCCCTTTAACAGATAACAGACTGGACAGACCTGGACTATGAACCAGACTGGACAGACCTGGACTATGACCCCTTTAACAGATAACAGACTGGACAGACCTGGACTATGACCCCTTTAACAGATAACAGACTGGACAGACCTGGACTATGACCCCTTTAACAGATAACAGACTGGACAGACCTGGACTATGAACCAGACTGGACAGACCTGGACTATGACCCCTTTAACAGATAACAGACTGGACAGACCTGGACTATGAACCAGACTGGACAGACCTGGACTATGACCCCTTTAACAGATAACAGACTGGACAGACCTGGACTATGACCCCTTTAACAGATAACAGACTGGACAGACCTGGACTATGAACCAGACTGGACAGACCTGGACTATGACCCCTTTAACAGATAACAGACTGGACAGACCTGGACTATGACCCCTTTAACAGATAACAGACTGGACAGACCTGGACTATGACCCCTTTAACAGATAACAGACTGGACAGACCTGGACTATGACCCCTTTAACAGATAACAGACTGGACAGACCTGGACTATGAACCAGACTGGACAGACCTGGACTATGACCCCTTTAACAGATAACAGACTGGACAGACCTGGACTATGAACCAGACTGGACAGACCTGGACTATGACCCCTTTAACAGATAACAGACTGGACAGACCTGGACTATGACCCCTTTAACAGATAACAGACTGGACAGACCTGGACTATGAACCAGACTGGGCAGACCTGGACTATGACCCCTTTAACAGATAACAGACTGGACAGACCTGGACTATGACCCCTTTAACAGATAACAGACTGGACAGACCTGGACTATGACCCCTTTAACAGATAACAGACTGGACAGACCTGGACTATGACCCCTTTAACAGATAACAGACTGGACAGACCTGGACTATGACCCCTTTAACAGATAACAGACTGGACAGACCTGGACTATGACCCCTTTAACAGATAACAGACTGGACAGACCTGGACTATGACCCCTTTAACAGATAACAGACTGCTCTGGCTCATTTCCACACACAAATTTTATTTATAGAGCACTTTTCACAGACAGAGTCACAAAGTGCTTTATCAATTCAAATCAGAATCAAATTAAGTTTACAGAGACCCAACAGAATCCTTCAGGGGCAAACACTTGTGATTGGTGACAGTGGCGAGGAAAAACTTCCCTTTAACGGGCAGAAACCTCGAGCAGACCCAGACTCCTGAAGGATGGACGTCTGCCTTGACCAGTTGGGGTTAAAGAGAGAGAGAGAGAGTAAAGGAGGAGAAAAGAGAGAGCGACAGAGATATAGAGAGACTGGGGGGAGGGATGACACATGGAGTACGTTATGATGAATACATAGAGTGTAATCAGTCTGTGGTGGTCCTGGGTCAGGTGGGAGACTAAAAAGCCTTTTTGAACAGGAGGGTTTTGAGGTGTTTCTTAAAGCTCTCTACAGAGTCCATGGACCGTAGGTGTAGAGGCAGATCATTCCATAGACGTGGTGCCACAGCTTTAAAAGACCTGTCACCGCGTGTGCTAAAACAGGTCCGTGGAACCATCAGCAGGTACTGTCCTGAAGACCTCAAGCTACGAGTCGAGCTGTAGGGCTGGATCAGGGAAGCAATGTATGCAGGGGCCTGGCCATGTAGGGCCCGGAAAGTTAGCACAAGAATTTTGAAATGAAGACGATATAGAACAGGAGCCAGTGGAGAGATTTAAGGATGGGAGTGATGTGGGTTCTCCTGTTTGTGCGGGTCAGGAGCCTGGCAGCAGAGTTCTGGACAAACTGTAGACGGGCCAGCTCCTTCTTGTTTAAGCATGTAAACAGGCTGTTGCAGTAGTCTAAGCGAGAAGATACGAAAGCGTGAACGATCATCTCGAGCTCATTTGTGGACACCATAGATCTGAGTTTGGAGATGTTGCGTAGGTGGAAGAAACAGTTTTTGACTAGGTGTTTGGAGTAGAATTCTAAAGACATGTCCTGGTCGAAGATGACACCCAGATTCCTCAGTTTTGTCTTTACCGAGGAACTCAGGTCTCCAAGGTGATGTTTGATCCCTGGGATTGCACTATCCGGGGCAATGATGAGGGTCTCAGTTTTGCTGGAGTTCAGCTGGAGGCTGTTCTCATTTAGCCACTGCTTCAGCTCTGACAAGCAGTTGATTAAGGAACTCAGTTTGTGGGGCTCAGAGGAGTTAAAGGAGCAGTATATCTGGATGTCATCCGCGAATAGATGATAGGAGACATCACTGTACTGTCGGATAATGTGGCCAAGTGGGAGGACATAGAGTAAGAATAGGACTGGTCCCAGGACAGAGCCTTGGGGCACACCACACAGTAGATCCGCTGAGTCAGATTGGAAGTTGTTTATTGACACAGTGAAGCTTCTGCCGGTCAGGTAAGAGGAGAACCAGTCTAGCACATGACCTGACATCCCTACCAGGTCCCTCAGTCTCTCAATCATTATGGTATGGTCCACTGTGTCAAAGGCCGAGGAGAGATCTAGCAGGACCAAGACCGTGGATTTCCCGGAGTCAGCCTCCATCAGGATGTCACTAGACACTTTTAATAGTGCGGTTTCTGTTGAGTGGCGTTGTCTAAACCCAGACTGAAAAGTGTCATAGATCTGGTGTGTCTCCAGAAAAGCTGTCAGTTGTTTAGACACTGCTTTTTCAAGGATTTTGGCCAATAGGGGGAGCTTTGAAATGGGCCTGTAGCTTTTGAAGTCTGTGGGGTCCAGTGTGGTTTTCTTTAGTTTAGGTTCTATGATGGCCTGTTTGAAGGAGCTGGGAAACAAACCAGTTGTGAGCGACAGGTTAAAAAACTTTGTGACCCATGGTCCAATAGTGTCAAAGACACCGACAAGGAGCTTATGGGGGAGGATGTCTGCAGAGTTGGAGGAGGGTTTCGTTTTGGATAAAAGTGCTGAGATGTCCTCCAGTGTCACAGGGTCGAAAGAGGACCAGGTTTGCAGAGGGGGATCAGATAGGGTCAGACGGCCAGAGGGTGGTGGGATATTGTGTTTAATATCCCTGATCTTGTCTGTGAAGAAGTTTAGGAAGTCATTGCTGTCAGCTTTACAGAGCACAGGGGCAGCAGGGACAGCAGGGGACACAATGGACTGGATTGTGTCAAAGATTACTTTGGGGTTTTTCTTGTTTGTGGCTATAAGTTTGTGGAAGTAGCTGGATCTTGCCTCCTTAATCATTTTATTTAATGAGGTTATGAGATCTTTAAGATGTAACCTGTGTACTTCCAACTGGGTTGATTTCCAAAGACGCTCAGTTTTGCGACAAGTTCTCCTTAGGTTTAAGATGTTTTCATTTATCCAGGGACAAGACCACTTACGAGTGACATTAGTTTTCACGGGAGCCACCTGGTCAAGAATAGAGCTGCAGTGTGTGGCAAAGCACTGGATAAACTCATCAACATCGGGACACTCATTAAGAAGACTAGGGTTAAACAGGGCACGGAAATCCTGGGCTGTGGACTCTGTAATGATCCTCCTCTTGGCCCTTCTAGGTGCAGGCTTGGGCTCAAGAGGCACACATAAGTCAAAAAACACACCACAATGATCACTCAAGTGGACATCCTCAACACACACATTTGTGACGTGTAAGCCCAATGAGAAAACCAGGTCCAGGGTATGTCCTTTCTTGTGGGTGGGGCCAGATACATGTTGTTTGAGGTTAAAAGTGTCAGTCATGGCTAAAAGTTCCATTGCTGGGCTGGATGAATTGTTATCGATGTGCAGATTGAAATCCCCAAGAATTAAAACCTTCTCCAGTTTTATTATTGATGTAAGGAAATCACTGAAATCGCTTAAGAAGGCACCAGCAGGGCCAGGGGGACGGTAGATTAAGAAACAGTAAAACACACTGGAGGAGCCAATCTGGATCATTTGTGACTCAAATGAGGGAAAGTCATCGGTGTTCATCCCTCTGCATATGTATTTGTCTTGGTGCACTACAGCAAGGCCACCGCCCCGGCGACAGGGGCGGGGCTGACCAACAGCAGAGCAGCCAGGAGGGCACAGTTCATTTAAATGAATGAACTCCCCATCCCTTTGCCACGTCTCCGTCAGGAATAATGCATCCAAGTTCCTGTTGGTAAAAAGCTCATTTAGGGAGAAGGATTTATTGGCAATGGAACGTGCATTTAGTAATCCAAACCGGCTAGGTGGTGGTGACATCATGGTGTTCGTGTCCGCTGTGTGTAATGGGATTTGTGTCAACCACCTACGGTGCCTTTTAGCAGAGTGGAAACCCCATACGAGACCTGGATATGACAGGAATGGGGAAGAGCAAGGCAGAGGTGTAGGCTGCTGGAGATGGGGAAGGAGAAGAGGAATTCACTGAGGTGGTTAGTTGACAGGTGGACAGTGAGGGCCTGGGAGAGGAGGAGAGATCAGTTGGGGTGTTGTTTATTCTCACTACAGATTTTATAGGAGACTCTGAACGTGGTGATATTAGATGTGACCAGCAGGGGGAGCAGGTGACTGCAGCAGAAGAGGGAGGGCATAGTCACATTGGTGTGGGTGTGGTTTTGGTCAGGACAGCGTGTTGGATGTTTTGAGCCAAGACCCTGCTGCCTAGTCTAGAGGGGTGGACACCATCGGACTTGTAGAAGGAGGGGCGGTTCCAGAACAGATTAAAGTTATCAATAAAACTGAAGCCGTTCAGAGCAGAGGCGGACTGGAGCCAGGTGTTCAGGCTGAGGAGGCGGCTGAAGCGCCCCACACCACGGGCAAAGGAGGGGAGGGGCCCGGAAATGAAAACAGCCTTCCCGGATCCTTTCAGTTTATCAAAGAGGTTTTTAAAATGAACCTTTGTCACTTCGGACTGTTGAAGAGAAGTGTCACTGAAGCCCACGTGAACTATGATCCGCGTAACGGTGGACGGCAGTGAGAGCAGCAGCTGAGGGAGTTCATGGAGGATGGAGGTGACGGTGGAACCAGGAAAACACCTGGTTATGGCGTTAAAGAAACGGACGTGACGGATGATGGAGTCCCCGAGGATAGCGGTGGTCGGAGGGAAAAGTGGTCGAGGAGACGGTGTTGAAGGTGAAGGGGTCCTGGTCTCTCTAGGTGGACATTCCACGGGTGGACCGTCGGAGTGACGGCGGACGGCCTCTCGGAGGAGGCGGCGCCGGGCAGAGGAGCGGACCGAGGAGCGGGGACCCTTGTTCGACGGCTTCACAGGAGGACCGGCTTTAGGACCGTCGCCGGTAATCAGCTCGGTGGCAGCCACGGAGTCAGCAGGAGCCGGTTCCGGGACAGAGCCAGGTGGGATGGGGGGCACACCAGCCGCGGGGGGAGGAGCCGGAGCGTCCTCCACGGACAGGACGGCGAAGCGGTTTGATGTGTTGATGGTCGGCGGTGGTGAGTCTTTGCTCGTGTTCTTTTTGCGGCCACGAATCACCACTTCAGACCAGGGTGTAGAACACGGGGGGCGAGAACAGGCAGAGGAAGGATCCCATAACACCGTATCATCACAGGAGGCTTTGGGCTTCTCTGCGCTTTTCAGGAACAGACTGGACAGTGTGGGAAGGCGGCTGGAGAAACCACAGAGCTGGGCATTTTTCTCCGCGAGTTCTGCGGAGAGGCGCAGTATTTCCTCTTTGAGATCCGCGATAGTTTGGTAAGCCTTTACCAGGGTTTTGTTTGCTTGGACGAGAGGACTATCTCCAGCTGATGAGGATGACGCCATGGTGGAAGCAGCGAGATACCGGGCAGAGCGCGGGAAGCGGTGGGTGACAACCAGAGGTAAGGATCCACTGACAATACTGACCTGTCCTGATGAAGGTTTGGGTTGATAGCGTCAAGTTAAAAAGACACGGCTAAGAGGTTGGGTTCAAGTGAGTAAGCGTTGAAAGGCAAGAAATAAGTAGTTAAAAGGCTGGATTTCTGAGAGTAGATCCGCCGGCGGTTTGACAGACGCCACGCATGCGCCACGCACACAAGAAATATTTGAGTATATACTATGGTATAAAATCCTATATATTATTGTATATTACTGTATATATTATGGTACATACTATGACATAATATCGCATGTATTATGGTATATTACTGTATATATTATGATATATTATGGTTTATAATATGATATATTTCTGTCTTGTCCTTCGAAGAGAGTGGACGTGTTTTTCTGAGCTCTGCTATCTGCTGTTTTTCCTGCCTCCCCCACTCTGCTTGGCCTTGCAGTGTCTCGTCTGACTTACTTTACTTTCAATCTCCTGCTTGTTGAGCTCCCGAACAGCAAATACGGAATTGATCAACTGGTCACTCTGCGCAATTGACACAATTTTTTCATCAAGGACGAACGGCCCCGGGGAGCCTGCCTGCCCTGATGGAACAGTTGCAGCCGGATACACCCGGGACGCTTGGGACAAGTGGAGGGTGGTCTGTCTGCTCTGTCGGTGGAGGACATCGAGGATATTTACCTATTTGGATTTATGATAGTGGGACACCTTCTGATTGGTCTTGGAATGGCCCTGATCTATCACAAAATCAGCAAGACAGCAGCATGCAAAAAGACCCCGCTGCTGTCGGTGGAAATTGAGAATAATAATAATAATAATAAACTTTATTTGTATAGCACCTTTCATACAGAAATTGTAGCCCAAAGTACTTCACATTGATTGAAAAAATACAATATTAAAATACATTAAGATTTGATTAGAAATACAATAAAATAAAAATAAATATAAAAACAGCACACATTAAAATATTTGATTATGCATAGAATTTTTGAAGTGCAAGAAGTAAGATGAAATTTGAGAGAAATACAATAAAATAAAAATAAAAATAAAAGCAGCGCACATTAAAATATTTGATTATGCATAGAATTTTTGAAGCGCAAGAAATAAAATGAAATTTGAAATACAATAAAATAAAAAATAAAAACAGAAATACAATAAAATAAAATAAAAATAAAAAAACGCACATTCCTGGTTCCTGAATTGTGACCCCATTTTTATCTCCTTTCAAAGGCTAATGAGAATAAAAATGTTTTTAATTTGGTTTTAAATATATTCAGTGAACTGGCTTCTCTAATGTCTTTTGGAATTGTATTCCATAACTTTGGTGCATAGTTAGTAAAGGCTGCGTCCCCCATTTTCTTTGTAATATTTCTGGGAGTCGCTAGTAACCCTGCGTTTGATGACCTCAGTGTTCTAGTTTGTACATAATTGATCAGTGAGTTTGCAATGTAACTTGGTCCGGTTCCATTTAGAGCTTTATACGTGAGGAGTAGTATCTTCAAATCAGTTCTGTAGGTTACCGGTAGCCAGTGCAGGGAAACCAACACTGGAGTAATGTGCTCTCTCTTCTTGGTTTTGGTTAATAACCTAGCTGCAGAGTTGTGAATCAGCTGAAGTCTGTCTGTGCTGCTTTTTGGGAGACCTGTAAGGAGTGCATTACAGTAGTCCAGTCTGCTGGAGATAAAAGCATGGACCAGTTTTTCAGCATCCTTTCCATTTATAACCGGCATTACTTTGGCTATGTTTCTGAGGTGGAAGAATGACGTGTTAGTGACTTTCTTTATGTGGGACTTAAAGTTTAAGTCTGAGTCTATAATGACTCCCAGACTTGTCACTTCTGGTTTGATCCAGGAAGTGAGTTTGCCCATCCTACTCATCAGCATTTCCCTTTTTGCTTTTGGGCCAACAAGCAGGATTTCAGTTTTTTCCTCATTCAGTTTCAGAAAGTTCCTGCACATCCACTGATTCATTGCTGTGAGGCAGTTTGTAATGGAATGGATGGCTGTCATGTCATTGGGTTCTGCGGAGATATATATTTGTGTGTCGTCTGCGTAGCTATGGAAGCTAACGTTATGTTTTCTGATGATATCTCCAAGTGGTAGCATATATAAGGAGAACAGTAGTGGACCCAGGCAGCTCCCTTGTGGAACCCCATAGCATGTATCATGTGTGTTTGACACGTGATCTCCAAGCCTGACGTAGTACTGTCTTCCCTTAATATACGTTTTGAACCACTGTAGTACACTGTCAGAGAAACCTACGAGCTTTTCCAGCCGATTAATCAGGATGTCATGATCAATTGTATCAAATGCAGCACTTAGGTCAAGGAGGACCAGGATTGAGACCTTGTTGGCATCAGAGTTGAGCCTGAGGTCACTGATTATTTTGGTGAGGGCGGTCTCAGTGCTATGACCAGCCCTGAAGCCTGATTGGAATTCCTTTAGGATGTTATTCTCTTTGAGATAGTGATTTATTTGAGCAGAGACTATCTTTTCCAGTACTTTGCCTATGAACGGGAGATTAGATATAGGACGAAAACTGGTCATAGCGTGCGAGAAGCACTTCGAAGCAGTGAGTGATAATGTGAAGGAATTACAACGGGTGGTGATGCAGTCAGGGACCTTACTGGTCGAAGATGCTGTGGAATGCTGAGGCCAGGTATAACAAAATGAAGTTATACTAAATTAATGCAGAAATCCAGTTTCCCCCCATGGCCTAAATTGTTTCTCCCCTGAGAGCTGAGGAAGCAGCAGGTGCTTCTCAAATCTACTCCCCCTGCAGTCAAAACATCTTCCATGGCCAGGACAACAGTAGGGCTGGACTGATAAGAAGTGAACTGAAAAGGACAGAATGACCTACTGGAGTCTCTTTATCTTCGCACACACATTCCACAATTATTACACAGTTCAAGCATCTCCCCTACCCCCATTGTTTTTTCACGTCTGCTGTCTGCCTAATGTTCACGCTGTCCCCCAATTCCCTTCAAATCCATGAAAAAATTCCAGCATGTGTCCACGTGTACTGTGTGAAAACTGTAGGACGTCTTATATTTGTGCTTTGCATTATCTTCTGTTCTTCACTGCAATTTTCGAAGAAAAGGGCTTGTGGCAGCGCTCTAGTAGGAGCAGCAGCCCGATGTCCCTGATCATCAAACTCAATTTCGTTTGATGTACTTGGCATATTTTGGTATATTATGGTTTATTTTGGTATGGTATGGTATATGATAAGGTATATATTATGGTATATGTTGGTATATAATGGTATTTATTATGATATATTATGATATATAGCATTGTATATAATGGTACATATTATGGAATTCTTTGGTATATAGTATGGTATACATTATGGTATAATATGCTATATAGTATACAGTATGGCATATATTATAGTATATATTAGAGTATATAGTATAGTATATTATGGTATATAGTATGGTATATATTGGAGTATATTATGATATACATCATGATATATGGTACAGTATAGTATATATTAGAGTACATAGCATGGTATATCTTAGAGTATATTATGGGGTGTATTATGGTATTTATGCAATATGGTATATTATGGTATATAATGGTATGTACTATGGTATATAATGGTAAATACTATGGCATACATCGGTATATACTATGGTATGCAATAGTATGTACTATGGTATATAATGGTGTATACTATGGTATTAAATGGTATGTACTATGGTATAAAGTGGTATGTACTATGGTATATAGTGGTACATATTATGGTATATACTGGTATATACTATGGTATATATAATGGTATGTACTATGGTATGCAATAGTGTATACTATGGTATATAATGGTATATATTATGGTATATAATGGTATGTACTATGGTATAAAATGGTATGTACTATGGCATATAGTGGTATATATTATGGTATATACTGGTATATACTATGGTATATATAATGGTATGTACTATGGTATATAATGGTATATACATTGGTATCTAATGGTATATACTATAGTATCTAATGGTATACACTATGGTATATAATGGTAAATACTATGGTATATAGTGGTATATACTATGGTATTTAATGGTATATATGATGGTATATATGGTGCTGTATTATCTGAACAGTGACCTGGCAGGTACTTCATCATCTCCTCAAACGTCTGCTTGGCTCTGATCTGTTTGTCCTCTGGACTTCGTTCTTCAGCGTTTTCACAGAACACAGCGTCTGCAAAAAAAAAAAAAAAAACACAACATGTTCCAGTTTTTAACCATCTTCTGTCACTTCAGCTAAAACACTTTCATCCTCAACACTGAAAAACTTTGTAAATAAAGTCTCATAAAGCGGCGCCGTGGTGGCGGCTGTAGCGATCACTGGTAAACAAACAGACGGATGTGGACGGTGTGTTGGACAGTGTGTTGGTGTGTTGGACAGTGTGTTGGTCAGTGTGTTGGACAGTGTGTTGGTGTGTTGGTCAGTGTGTTGGACGGTGTGTTGGTCAGTGTGTTGGACAGTGTGTTGGTGTGTTGGTCAGTGTGTTGGACGGTGTGTTGGTCAGTGTGTTGGACAGTGTACTGGTCAGTGTGTTGGTCAGTGTGTTGGTCAGTGTGTTGGACAGTGTGTTGTGTGTTGGTCAGTGTGTTGGATGGTGTGTTGGACAGTGTGTTGGTCAGTGTGCTGGACAGTGTGTTGGTCAGTGTGTTGGATGGTGTGTTGGACAGTGTGTTGGTCAGTGTGTTGGACATTGTTGGTCAGTGTGTTGGTCGGTGTGTTGGACGGTGTGTTGGTCAGTGTGTTGGACGGTGTGTTGGACAGTGTGTTGGTCAGTGTGTTGGACAGTGTGTTGGTCAGTGTGTTGGACAGTGTGTTGGACAGTGTGTTGGTGTGTTGGTCAGTGTGTTGGACGGTGTGTTGGACGGTGTGTTGAACAGTGTGTTGGACAGTGTGTTGGTGTGTTGGTCGGTGTGTTGGACGGTGTGTTGGTCAGTGTGTTGGACAGTGTGTTGGTCAGTGTGTTGGACAGTGTGTTGGTGTGTTGGTCAGTGTGTTGGATGGTGTGTTGGACAGTGTGTTATTCAGTGTGCTGGACAGTGTGTGGGTCAGTGTGTTGGTCAGTGTGTTGGACAGTGTGTTGGTCAGTGTGTTGGATGGTGTGTTGGACAGTGTGTTGGTCAGTGTGTTGGACAGTGTTGGTCAGTGTGTTGGACGGTGTGTTGGTCAGTGTGTTGGACGGTGTGTTGGACGGTGTGTTGGACGGTGTGTTGGTCAGTGTGTTGGACAGTGTGTTGGACAGTGTGTTGGTGTGTTGGTCAGTGTGTTGGATGGTGTGTTGGACAGTGTGTTATTCAGTGTGCTGGACAGTGTGTGGGTCAGTGTGTTGGTCAGTGTGTTGGACAGTGTGTTGGTCAGTGTGTTGGATGGTGTGTTGGACAGTGTGTTGGACAGTGTTGGTCAGTGTGTTGGACGGTGTGTTGGACGGTGTGTTGGTCAGTGTGTTGGACGGTGTGTTGGACAGTGTGTTGGACAGTGTGTTGGTGTGTTGGTCAGTGTGTTGGACAGTGTGTTGGACAGTATGTTGGTGTGTTGGTCAGTGTGTTGGTCAGTGTGTTGGACAGTGTGTTGGACAGTGTGTTGGTCAGTGTGTTGGACGGTGTGTTGGTCAGTGTGTTGGACAGTGTGTTGGTGTGTTGGTCAGTGTGTTGGACAGTGTGTTGGACGGTGTGTTGGTGTGTTGGTCAGTGTGTTGGACGGTGTGTTGGTCAGTGTGTTGGATGGTGTGTTGGTCAGTGTGTTGGACAGTGTGTTGGACAGTGTGTTGGTCAGTGTGTTGGACGGTGTGTTGGTCAGTGTGTTGGACAGTGTGTTGGACAGTGTGTTGGTCAGTGTGTTGGACGGTGTGTTGGTCAGTGTGTTGGACGGTGTGTTGGTCAGTGTGTTGGACGGTGTGTTGGTCAGTGTGTTGGTCAGTGTGTTGGACGGTGTGTTGGTCAGTGTGTTGGACAGTGTGTTGGACGGTGTGTTGGTCAGTGTGTTGGACAGTGTGTTGGACAGTGTGTTGGTCAGTGTGTTGGACGGTGTGTTGGTCAGTGTGTTGGACAGTGTGTTGGACAGTGTGTTGGACAGTGTGTTGGTCAGTGTGTTGGACAGTGTGTTGGACAGTGTGTTGGACAGTGTGTTGGACGGTGTGTTGGTCAGTGTGTTGGACGGTGTGTTGGTCAGTGTGTTGGACAGTGTGTTGGACCTCTCAGCTGTGTGATGAGTGACACCAGTCGGTGCTCCTGCAGGTTCTGCTCCAGTTTCCTGGTCATGTACTGGTCCATGTAGGCCTCAAACGTGCTCTTGAACAGGATTCTGCCAGCGGCCAGGAAGTGGTGCATGAAGTCCGGCATGCGGAACACAACACGACCTGATGACAACGCATTCAAAAAAGAAAACAAACAGTGAGTCCACGGGGGGAAAGGAAGGACTAGGACTTTGATTCTTCATTCATTCATTTTCTGAACCTGCTTTCTCCTCACTAGGGTCACGCGGGTCTCTTGGAGCCTATCCCAGCTAATTATGGGCGAAGGTGGGTTCACCCTGGACATTTCGCCAGTTCATCGCAGGACTGACAATTTATTTATTTATTCTTTTCACCCATAAATTATTGAGTAAAACTGTTGGTGTTTATTCTCATGAGGAGCTTCTGTGTAAAAAGTGAACTGAAAACCAAAAAAAAACTGATTGACCATCATAAAAAACAGAATCCTGACTGAAGCTGAATCAGTGTTTCTTACCCACATACACCATGTAGTCGTACATTCCATCCACTGAAACCATCTCCATGAAATAATTGTGGTTTTGCTTCCTGTCTGAATTTTCCGACAGGTTGGCGTTGTTCTTGAACAGGTCATTAAACAGCTGAAAGACGAAGAAAAAAAAAAGACATTTAACTGGTTTGAATCTGAACTGAATCTGTCATGAATGAACCTGGAAACACCCACATATACGTACGTCTGTGAGGGTTTTCTCTACATTTACCCTTTAATTAATGATTTATCAGCATTCATTTTAATATTATCATCTGTATTTTACATTTTTTTCAGTGTAAATTCTGCATTTTCTTATATTCAATTCACTGCTCATGTAGATGTTCATTAAAACTCAGAGTAAATTCAAAGGTTAAAATATAAAAACTGAGAAAAGTGAAGGAAAGTGACTTTTTCAGTTAAAATCTATCATTAACTGAACATAGAAACAAATATGTACATCCACCTTCAGAAGGAAAAAGTCCACATTATAAAAGTGGTTTTTATTTTAATACTGAGGTAGCCCTTAGAAAGAAAGGACAGAAGAAAGAAGGAATGGAAGGAAGGAATGGAAGGAAGGAAAGGAAGGAGGAAAGAAGGAAGGAAGGAGCAAAGAAGGAAAGGAAGGAGAAAAGAAGGAAGGAGGAAAGAAGGAAAGGAAGGAGAGAAGAAGGAAGGAGGAAATAGTAAATAGTTTTAGTTTCCACAGATACAGTTTATTTTCATCCTAAATGTTGGGTTTTTCTTTTTCCTGTCATGTTGTTTTCACCTTAAAATGGACTAAAAGTGTTTTTTTGGGCCTCGTCTCATACAATTAAGGGACAACTAAGGGGGTTTTAGGGCTTCGGCGTCACAGTAACTGGTCCTGGTTGTCATGGTTACCTTCTTTTTTTCATTTTCCTGTAATGTTGTTTGTCTTTTGGACTAAAGTGTTTTTTGGGCCTCGTCTCATACATTTAAGGGACAGACTAAGGGGGTTTTAAGGGTTCAGTGTTCCAGTATGTGGCCGTCATGGTTACCTTCTTGTTGTTTTCGGCCGTGGGGCTGAGGATGGTCAGCTCCGGGCGGCTGGGTTTGGGTTTGGGCGACTCACAGGAGTTGAAGAAGGACTGGATGAACGGGTCCAGGTTCTGTCCTTTCTGTGGAACACCAGCACAAACTGACGAAAATAAAAAAAAAAACAAGACGAACGACGACGACGACGAGACGAACCACGACCGAACACCTGGAAGAAAAGACTGATGTACGGATTCATGTATGCACTCACCTCTTTGATCAGTTTTCCTGGAACAGACTTGAATATTTTACCTGTACAAAAAACAATACAAAATTAAACACAAAAACTCAAATCAGTGGAGTTTAGAAGCAGCCGGCCTGGTCACTGTTATTGATGATCATTTTAGGATGTTATTATTATTATTATGACTTTTTTCTAGTATTTGATTTTCTCTGGTTTGTGAGTTTGATGCTTCGTGTACAGCAGGGTTCTCAAACTCATGTTCTTTCAGGGACCACGTTCAGCTCGATTTGATCTGCAGTGGGTCGGACCAGTAAAATAATAATAACCTATAAATAAAGACAACTTGAAATTTTTGTCTTTGTTTTACAGCGCAAAAAAACCCATTAAATTATGAAAATACTTACTTTTATAAGCTCTCCAAACAAAAAAGATGCGATTAACCTGAAAAAACTGAAATTTCTCAAGAAAACTAAGTGCAATTTTAATAACAATCTTCTTCCTCCACTTCTCATTAGTCCATGTGCATTCTGGATCAGATCTCCAAAGACACTAAACCAGGGGTCTCAAACTCAGATCCTCGAGGGCCGGTATCCTGCATGTTTTAGATGTTTCCCTCTTCCAGCACACCTGACGGTCGTTATCAGGCTTCTGCAGAGCTTGATGGTAGGCTTATCATTTGAATCAGGTGTGTTGGAAGAGGGATACATCTAAAACATGTAGGATAGTGGCCCTCGAGGACCGGAGTTTGAGACCCCTGCACTAAACACTGAGGAACAGGAAGAAAAGAGTTCAAACTGGACTGAATTTAATACAGACATTTCAGGTTGATCACATCTGTTCAGGTTATTCACATTTTATTGTTACAGAATGGTTTGTAAATGTAAATATGTTCATAATTTAATGTTACTTTTTGCAGTAAATCAAAGACAAAAATTTGAAATTGTTATTATTTATAGACATGCATCTGAATTTTTTTTATTCTAAATTCATGAACATAGTTAAATTGAGAGACATAATCCAGATACTTGTTTCAGTGCAAAAAAAAATCCAGATACTTAATTTCAGTGCAAAAAAAAAAAATCCAGATACTTAATTTCAGTGCAAAAAAAAAAAAAAAAATCAGGTACTTGAAATTCAGTGGTTTTTATAATTCAAAATCTGATGAGACAGATTGACTTCCATACACAGGTGTCTCTTAAAGCCACAGAACCTGTTTCTGTTTTACCTATATTACAAATACATTACATTACAAATGGGTTCAGCGAAGGAGCAAAACAATGCATGTTTTACACTGACATCTCCACATTCAGGGTTGAACTGTGACACAAATTTAGCTGTAAGTTCAGGAGTTATGAAATATCTAATTATATTTTCCAGCAGTGTTCCCTCCATGTTCTTGAAGAAGTGTTTGACTGTTTAGTTCTCCAGAGAATGACCCATTCCTCCACTGAGACACACATTCCTAGTTCTTTTTCCCATTTCTTATTTTTTTTGTTCAAAGTGGGGGTTTTTTTACATACTGAGTCATCCAGAATAGCATAATACAGTTGTTGTTGTTTTTTTTATACCCAAACTCATGAACATTCCCACCCGGTTGCATCATAAAAAAGATGATAATTGACAATAATTCTTTTTCCCATTTCTGTTTCACGTCTCAAGTGTTCCAACCTCTGTTCCCCACAAAACGTTTGTTAAGAAAAGATCTTATTTTGTTGCAGATCTTCCTGGTTCATCGACTGTTTAGTTCGGTTGCGTCATATTTTCATCCTTTTCAATGACATTAACACTCAGACCAGTGTTGATTTCACACTCACAGGAACCAGCTGCCTTTGTTTTTACAGGAATTATGCATAAAAACACACATATTGCCACATATTGCAGTGACATGAGTGGGTCCTACGGCTCTGATTTCATACCCAGGTTGACATCAGGCAGCATCTTATCCAGAAACTGAGACTCCATACTGTGAGGAGACAGGAAGTCGGCCAGAAGCTGGCTGTTACTGAGCTCCGGGTGCTGAAGGAGTCTCTGCACATGGAGGGAAAATGCAAAAAAAAAAAAAACCCAGAAGACCAATAAAAAACACATAAGATGAATTAAAAAAACACATAAAATGAATAAAAAAAAAACATATAAGAGGAATTAAAAACACATAGGAGGAATGAAAAACACATAAGAGGAATTAAAAACACAAAAAATGAATAAAAAACACCTAAGAGGAATCAAAAACACATACAAGATGAATTAAAAAAACACTTATAAGGGAAATTAAAAAACACATAAGAGGAATTAAAAAACTTAAGAGGAATAAAAAACCTACGTGTTTCACACAAATGTGTCCCATTATAAACCAATGGGGATTTGTAAAACTTCAAAAATTCATGTAAAAATTCAAAAATCAACATTTCCCTTTTCTTTGAGTTCAGTTCTTCTGTCTCTAAACAAACCCCCTGCTGTGACCATTTCATACCTGTAAATATTCTCCAAATTCTTCCCTTTTTGATTCGAGGAACTCGTAGTTCTTTGGTCCAATGATTCTTTTGGATGGAAGTTGCGCATCGGCAAACGTACCTGAAAGAAACGAAACATTAACAACAGACGAACCTCAACCATGGAATGAAAAAACACAGGAAAGGCCATAAAGGTTTAGAGAACGTTACCGTGAAACTCAGTGAGTTTGGATTCTAAGACGTAAAACTCCAGGTATCGTCTGTAGACCGACCAGCTCTCAGTTTCATGACCGACTGAAACGGCAGAGAAAAAAAAACACATGAAGCATCAAAAACAATCATCTAAATGTCACTGAAAGATCATCTAAACGTCATCTAAATGTCACCTAAACATCATCTAAATGTCACCTAAACATCATCTAAACATCATATAAACATCATCTAAATGCCATCTAAATGTCATCTAACTGTCACCTAAACATCATATAAACATCATCTAAATGTCATCTAAACGTCATCTAAATGTCACCTAAACATCATATAAACATCATCTAAATGTCATCTAAACGTCATCTAAATGTCACCTAAACATCATCTAAACGTTATCTAAATGTCATATAAACATCATCTAAACGTCATCTAAATGTCATCTAAATGTCACTTAAACATCATCTAAATGTCACCTAAACATCATCTAAACGTTATCTAAACGTCATATAAACATCATCTAAACGTCATCTAAATGTCATCTAAATGTCACTTAAACATCATCTAAATGTCACCTAAACATCACCTAAACGTCATCTAAACATCATCTAAATGTCACCTAAACATCATCTAAACGTCATCTAAACATCATCTAAATGTATCTAAACATCATCAAAATGTCATCTAAACATCATCAAAATGTCACCTAAACATTATCTAAATATCAACTAAACATCATCTAAACGTCATCTAAACGTCATTAAAACATCATCTAAATATCATCTAAACATATCTAAACATCATCAAAATGTCATCTAAACATCATCCAAATGTCACCTAAACATCATCTAAATATCAACTAAACATCATCTAAACGTCATTAAAACATCATCTTAATATCATCTAAACGTCATCTAAACATGGTCTAAACATCACCTAAACATCGTCTCAATGTTGTCTAAATGTTACGAAAACATTATCTAAACATCATCTAAATGTACGTGCTACTTTTTGCGTAATTTGATGATACTTCTGTGTATTTCTTTGGTTAATTTACTTTTTTATTAATTTCCTCATTTCGTTGACTCTTTGGTTAAATCTGATAAAGGCTTGTCAAGGCACCCTCTAAGCCCCGCCTCCGCGTCCACTCACCCTCCTTCCTGTCATTGCGCTCCACGTCGATGCAGAAGACAGGGACCTTCTCCTTCCTCACCTCGTCTTCGTAGGTGTCGATGTATGGGATGGAGACGCTCCAAGCCGACAGGTTCCTCAGAGTTCCCAGAGCGCTGACCGGCTCGGGGGCGGGGTCATCCTCCAGCACCACGGTGGCCTCCTCCACCTGGATGGAAACGACGAATGGGGGGACAGACGTCATCCACACTGTTCTAAGGGTTATTAGTTTAACAGTCAGCTGAAGTAGAGTTAACCAGGTCTAAACATTTACAGAGATGAATCAATTAGTTATGAACTCCAGAGTAAAGTTATCAGAGTAACATCATGTCATTTACATATTAAAGGTGTTAAGGTCTGCATCTATGTTCACCTGGATAGATAGATAGATAGATAGATAGATAGATAGATAGATAGATAGATAGATAGATAGATAGATAGATAGATAGATAGATAGATAGATAGATAGATAGATAGATGCTGGTAGGGTGGATGTTGGTTGGATGATGATAACTGAATGGACGTTAACTGGATGGATGATAGGTGGATGGATGGATGGATGGATGTTGGTTGGATGGATGGTTGGATGTTGGTTGGATGGATGGTTGGATGGATGGTTGAATGTTGGTTGGATGGATGGTTGGATGCTGTTTAGTTACCGCCGCCAAGGAGGTTATGTTTTTGCCAGGGTTTGTTTGTTTGTTTGTTTGTCTGTCCGTTAGTGTGCAACATAACTCAAAAAGTTATGGACAGATTTTGATGAAATTTTCAGGGTTTGTTGGAAATGGGATAAGGAAGAAATGATTAAATTTTGGTGGTGATCGGGGGTGGGGGGGCCCACGGGGGGGGCCACTGATCAGCCTTGGCGGAGGTCTGCGCTCTCCGAGTGCTTTTCTAGTTGGATGTTGATATCAGATGCAGTAGCTGTTCACTGTCCACTAAACTCCTGTTGTGAATCTGATGTGGTTTCAGTGAATTTGAACCTGTCCCTCTGTACCCTCCGCTGGCCCCACCCCTCACCGTGTCGTCGTCCAGGTCGTTCATGGTGCTGGGGGGCAGGACGGCTCCCTCCATGGTCGTACTCTTGAACACGCCTTTGATTCTGCTGCCGATTCGGCTGATTCCAAACGACTCCCCTCGCTTCGACGTGTTCCTGGGTCCAACAGAAAACAGAAAACATACCTTCTGTTAAAGCTCTGCCTTTTCGCAAACACCGTTCACATCAGTCCCACCTTTAATTATTTACTTGTTCTTCTCATTTTTGTCTTTCAAGAAAATTTTGTTATATATATTTTATGCTGTGTGCATTTTCCTCTTGTTGAGTTTTCTCTATATTTTCTGTCATAAATATAACTATGGCTCCATTCACAGCAGGTCTTCATGCACAATTCAGATTTTTGGGTGAAATCCAATGTTTTTTATGTGTTGGTTCATATTCCACATTTAATGCGACTTCTATCAGTTTTGAGTCTGAACTGAATGTGACCCTGAAGTGACCCACATGCACTAAAGAGATCCTGAAGTGACCCACATGCACTAAAGAGGTCCTGAAGGGACCCACATGGACTAAAGAGGTCCGCCGGGCGCCTAGAGCTAACTCCAACAGGAAGTCGGCAAATTGCCTTTCCAAGTAAAACCCTGAACTTAAAACTAGTATGAGCCAGTTTGTCATATTGGATTCTAAATAGCACCAAAAGATAGAGTGAACCCTTCTGAATAAACTGTCTTCGCAAATTTCAAATTAATGTCTCAGTTATTTTTTTACAAGTTCGGAAAAATGCGATGTTTGGGACTAATTTTTCAATTCCAACTTTTCCCCTCATGTTATATATCCACACGTTCAGAAAATTCACCCCAACTCTCCCATGCAAAAATTTTTGAGATAGGATGTACAGTTATGGATTTATAAGAAATTGTTTGTTTTTATGCTTTTTTTTGTTTTAAACTGCCATTTGACCCCCTCAACATGCTCAAAAACTCACCAAACTTGGCTCATATGTCATGTCTGGTGAATACTTTCATACAATATCCAAATTAACCCCTTAGGTGCCAAAATGGACTCTGTAGCGCCACCTACGCATACAAAATTGGCCCTAGTGGCCAGTAGAAATGTCGTACAGACATGAAACCAACGCCAAAATGTTGGTCTCATCGAGCCCGAAAAATCATACACTCACACTCATGAGCTAAATCCAACAGGAAGTTGGCAATCTGCCTCTGACTGTATTCTAACAGCCCAAAAATATAAGATAAATGCTCTTTTCCACCATCACTGCTTATTCAGTTTAATCTCTTATTACAAATATGATATATTAATCCACAAAGGAGACTTTCTGTTCTCCTCTAGTCCAAGAATTTTTGAGATACGATGTACGGTTAGAAATTAAACGCTGTTTGTTTCAAAGAATAGCTGTCTCCCTCTTTGAGAGTTTACAAGGTGACAACCCTCCAAATTCTTCGCATTCCAATGCCTGAAAGCTGATTGGCTGAATCTTTTCCTGTGGAATGCATACAGTGAAACCACCAGGTGGTGCTGTAAGACCATGAACAGACAGTCAGATTCCTAGTGTGACTGAA
>NW_021941601.1:52500-92500 GCF_902148855.1 Sphaeramia orbicularis | reverse complement strand
CGGAACACATGGGAGGCGGAACGTATGGGAGGCAGAATGCATGGGAGGCGGAACGTATGGGGGGCAGAACACACGGGAGGCGGAACGTATGGGAGGCAGAACTAATGGGAGGCGGGACGTACGGGAGGCAGAATGCACAGGAGGCGGAACGTACGGGAGACGGAATGTAGGGGAGGTGGAACGCACAGGAGGCGTAACGTATGGGAGGCAGAGCGCATGGGAGGCGGAACGTATGGGGGGCAGAACACACGGGAGGCGGAATGTATGGGAGGCAGAACTAATGGGAGGTGGAAAGTATGGGAGGCAGAATGCACAGGAGGCGTAACGCACGGGAGGCGGAATGCACGGGAGGCAGATCACCCTGTGCGAGGTCCCGTCCGATGCTGCTTGCAGCTTTAATTTTAATTATGTTTTATTTTATTTTAAGTACTTTGTACAGTGCCTTTGAGTGTCCTGAAAGGCGCCTATAAATAAAATGTGTTATTATTATTAAAACTTAAAACTATACTTACTATAACTTCTATTCTGTCATTACCAAACTATATACACACACATACAAAGCGTATTGTAATATTATGCCATAACTTATATCATCCATTTATTTATTATAATTACCATTTTATGATTTATTATTACTACTAATACTTTCTAATGTGCTACAGATTTTAGCTACTTTTCTCTTCAAATTACACCTAAAACTTCAAATAAAATTAAAGATAAGAAACAAAATACACTAAATAAAAACCATATTTAACCTATTTATTTCCAGTCGAAATTCAACCCCGTTGATGTTTACTTCTACTGTTGGTTTTGTTTTTTTTGTGTGTGTAGGCATTTCAGTTGAAAACTTGAAAGTTGAAAACCATTTGAGCCCCGTTTTCTTTAAATTACAATCATAAATTAATCTAAAATTAAACAAAAGCTAAAAAACATCCATTTAAAAGTCAAAGTGACGACACCGACCTGTTGATCTTTGAGTTCCTTGTCGGAGACTCAGCTCCTCTGAGTAAATGTCGGAAATACTGGAAAACACAAAGAGACGAAACATTTATTTATTTATCAGCGTCTTAAACCTCAGAGTGGATCAAAAAACCTTTTAAGATGATATTACATCCATCGTCATTCAAATTACTGTAACTCCTGAACTGGTTGAGATTGGGTTCTTTCTATTGGTCAAGAACACATCAGGGTAGAGGTCTGCATTGGCTGACTGGGAGGGGTGGAAGTGGGCGGAGCTTAGAGCAGAAGAGTGTAGTCGGTGAGAGAGACATGGAAGATTTTTATCACATTTATCAGCGTTTTAGTGGTGAATTCATGTAAATGATTGTATATAATAGTGATAGTGCTGTTTTGGAGTATTCTACTAGTGTGATTTAACATGTTTTTGTGGAGTTTCATTGTTTTTCTCTGTATTTTTGTGGTTTCTATAATTGATGGATAGTTGTATTTATTTATTTTACTTTTTTATTATTTTAATATAAGACACAAAACAAACAGAAATGGTAACAGGTACATTCATTTACATACAGTTTACTGTCGACAGACTAAATGAAAAAGTCCCATTTTTTCCAGTACTTTACACCCTTGTGCTGTTGTAGGTGCAGATTGTATGTCGTCATTTCCATTAAATGGATTTGGTTGACAATTTTTATCACCAAGGAAATTGAGGGAGGGTCCTTTTTAAGCCAATATTTGGTGATAGCTTTTTTGCCTGTGGCAAGCAGTATTCTAAATAAATATATGCCACTTTCACATAATTTCTCTGGGGGAATGCTAACATAACAAAGTAGCCAATGACATATCGAAATGAACACCAGATAGTTGTATTTGATCTATAAATATTCCATAAATGTCTATAAATGCCTGTGGATTATTTATATAATCTCATAAGGTTTCATCATGAACATTTACAGTTGGTTTGTCTTAATAAATATGATAAAAATTTACATATGTTTTAAGAATTTATTACATATAATGATGACAATTAATGGACAGATTGAAAGTTAAGTTCTTTACAAAAGGTTCAAAAGAACTGGCACAAAGTCATTTTTCTGACCCTTTAGTATCAGAATCCTAATAAATAACTCTAGTCCTGTTATAATGTTTGTCCTAGTAGGTTCACCTTCAGTTTTCTGTTGTAAACACGTGTCTTTGTGTTTCGTGTGTTTCCAGTGGTGGTTGTATACTGGTGTATCTGTGGGTCTTACTTCGTCGCTGTGACAGAACATGGGGGTGAAGACTCTCTCCAACAGAGACAGGACGTGTTCGTAAGCCTCGAACAGGCACCGCATCGTCTGCAGCTTCACCACGCCACCGTACGGACCTTTGGCAACTGAAGGAGTAAGAAAGACAGAAAAAAAACAAAGTGACATTTAACCTTTCCTTAGTCATTTATCAGCATTTATTATAACATTATCCTCTGTATTTTACATTTTTCAGTGTTTTCATGTAACCAGTGAACACACATATACAAGTCCAGGTGCTGTAACCATGGTAACAGCTGCGGTCTTACTGTTTTTGATCTCCTCCACTATGAATGGGTCAAAGCTGATCTTGTCGATGCTTTCGTCGAGGCAGTAGGTTTCGTAGATATGAACAACTTCACCGTGAAGACGCTGCAGCTCCGCGTCGTTCAGCTCTGGACTCAGGATCTTATCGTTGAACTCCTCTAGTAAGAAAAAAAAAACAAAAAAACACACACACAGATGTTTATGGTGGACGATGTGGGGAGATATACACCCAAATTAATCACAGACGTTTCCATAAGAGCTGGTTCATCTTCATCATCATCATCATCAGTGTAAACCTTTAACTGTCAGATTAACTGTTTAATTTAATAAACTTCAACTGTGGAATGAGGAGCTGATGGATGTAAAAACCAGATTTACCATTTATCGAATTAACAACTTTCATCTGCCCAAACACAAAAACTATTATGGAGATATTCTTAAAACAACAAACAAACAAACAAACAAACCCTAACACATTTACATTTTATAAACCACCAACATATGGACCATTAGAAGGAAAGGAACATGGTGGGGTGCGGCTGTGGTGGCAATTGGGACCTGAGGCGGGGGTGCTGATTGCTGGGTCTCGTGCTGCGAGGTAGCACTGTGCCGGTGATCGCTGCATCCCTAGTGCCTCGGGGGGGCCCTTCTGGCTGCGGTCGTTGGGTGCCCGGGGTCTCTGGGCTGCCCCACTCCTTGGCGGCCCCTGCCTGGGGACGGGTACTGGGGAACGGGGGTGCTGAATGCCGGCTGGCTCATCTTCTGGGAGGAAACTTCCTCCCAGTCATACTATCCCCAACCCCTCGCCTCCCCACCCCCCTCACACAAAGCATGTAGGGTCTTGGGGAGGGTGCACATCCTGAGGTGGTACGGCGGGGGGGTCACTAAAACGGCCTCCCTCTGTGGTACCCTGGGGTGGCTAACTCCTCAATTTTAATTACACCCACCTACAACACAACACACAGAAACACTAACACCACACATTCACTTTTGGGGGGCGGGCTGCGTGGCACCTGGTGGGCAGTGCCGTGCCGGTGGGTGGAGTTGCCTGTGTGGTGTCGCCCTCAGTGGTGCACAGTTATGCTCCTCAATTTTAACCGCTTGTATACACACCTCACACTTCAAAACACTGATAGGTGGGGAGGCGAGGGGGAGGGGGGGTCTTCCCACACCCCTGTTTCCTGGATGCCGTCTGGGGCGGGGGGCCCCGGGGGAGGGGGGCTGGAACATTGGCTTGGGGCTCACCTGGCTGCATTGCTGGGGGGTGCCGCCCTCTGATGAATGATGTGTGCGCATGGGGATTGTGGGTGGGGGGCTGGGCTAGCTGCTCTCTTACCCGCCGCAGGTTGTGTTGGGACCGGGAAAGATGTGTGTATGCGGGCATCAGGGGGTGTGGCGGTTGCTGGCGGGGTGGTGGACCGCGGTGGGGTTCCTGGCGGCTGGTGTTGCCGCCCTGGGCTGCGGTTGGTGCTGGGGCTGCGCTCGGGTGCCGCGCCTTGGGGGGACTCACGGTTGTGCTGCTCGCTGCTGGGGGGGTGGGGGGGGGGGCAGCACTCCAGATACACGTGTCTGGTGTGTGCAGGTGGGTGGGAGGGGCTGTTGATGGGTGTGGGTACATGTGTGGGTGTGCGTACATGTAGATGCGTGCGTGTGGGCGTGCATGTGGGTAGGTGGGTGTATGGGCATGGGTGGAGGTGTTTGTGGGTGGGTGTGTGTGTGTGTGTGTGTGTGTGTGTGAATGGTCGAACATGTGGGATGGGTGGTGTGTATGTCTGGGAGTCAGTGGGTGTGTGTGTGCATATACTTGTGTGGGTGAGTAGGGGACTGGGGTGTGTGTGGGGTTTGGGGGTTGGGCTTGGTGGGATGGGGGGTGGTCCTCCGGGTCCCCAGGGCGCTTGGCTGTGGCATCAGGGTGCGCACTGGCCTGCAGCTTGTGGTGGTCTGGGCCGGCCTGGCCGCCCGGTGTGCTGGGTGGGACCCCTGCCCGGGGAGACGGGTGGCTCCTGGGCTCGTGGGGCTTGGGGACCGGCGCCTCGCCTGCCCCTGGGTGGCTGGCCCCCAGCAGGGGGGTGGTGGCCGGCGTCCCTGGCCCCCTGGGGCCTGTGCTCGGCTGCTGTGGGGCCTCTGTTGGGGGCCTCCCTCGACCATCTTCGGGGCGGGCACACTGTTGCCTCTCGGGGGGGGCGGGCTGGATCCCCCCTCTCTGCGCTGGATGGCCGGGCCTTGGGGCCCTCTGGGTCAGTCCCTGGTCCTTGGAGGGAGTGTGGCTGCGGTTGCATGTGTGTGTTCTTCACCTCAGTCTGTTTGCCTGGTTCACTCTGTCACAGCAGATGAATGTGAACAACTGATGTGTGTGGATCTGGTACTGGGATTATTTGTGCGAACGTGGTATATGATATTTTGTTCATGCTTTCTTATATTCTTCATTTCATAGGTCTTATGTATCTCATTGTTGTTTTGTCTTTTTTTGTAGTTTTGTTTTTTCTCTCTCTTCTGCCCAGTTTACTCAGTTCTGGTTGTAGTTATTGTTTCCATTATAATTGTCTCCATGGTTGTTGCTGTTTGTATTGTTGATACTTTCTTGTGAGGGTCTTCGCCACCTTCTTCTCTCTTGTTCTCTCCCCTTCTTCTACCCCCCCACCCCCCATGTCAGGTCCGGCATTGAAATGTGGTTCAACTAAACTCATAATAAACACAGTAGAATATCAAAGGGTGCTTCATACACTTTATGAAGTTACCCTTGGCAAAGCAAATGTGTTCAGCACCAAAAGGAACCAGACTACCATTCTGCTGTTAGGACGCTGGACAAGACAAGTAGAAAAAAAAAAAAAAAAGTAGTGAGAGATACTCCCTGGTAAAATGTCCAAATAAAAGAGGATATACAAGCAAAGGTGTCAGAAAAATGGGCAGTGATGACTGGGAGTACAGCTGGTGTCGGCTGCTGCCTTATCGGTACAGATAGCTGCCTGTCAACCAGCTGAGCCCATAAAAGAGAGAAAAAAAAAAGAAAAAAAAAAAAAAGGAAAGGAACATTTTTAATATTTCAAAAATTTGTTAAAAAAAAAAAAAAGAAGAAAAATCAAGATTTTCAGTAGTTTTGGAGATGTTTAAAGAAATCACTCACAAAGATGATGATGACGGACACAGCCTTCACAATAGCTCATGACTTATCGACCAATGAGCTAATAAAAAAATGAGCTTGAACATAAATGTAAAATTTGTTACTCTGGAAATTTTCAATATTTAAAAATTTGTGAAAAATTTAAAAAGCTAAATTACTAAAAACTGTGAATAAACTTTGTAGTCAATGACCCAAATGAAAGTCCGTGTATGACTTCTGTCAGTGATCAACAGTAACTATATTAATATCTGTAACCATTTACACGTTATAAACCATCAACATATGGACCATTAGAAGGAAAGAAACATTTTTAATAATTCAAAAATTCATTAAAAATAATCTTTAAAAAAAATCAAAATTGATGTTTGAAGAAATCATTAATGAAGACAATGATGACAACGAACACAGCACCAACTCATGGCCTATCAGACAGTGAGCTAATAAAACAAAGGAGTTCGAATGTAAACATCAAATTTTTTTACTCTGCAAATTTTAAATATTTCAAAAATGTAAAAAACAAAATTTCTCAAAACTGTGAATAAACTTTGTAGACATTGTCCCAAGGAAGACACACAAAATTTTAAATGAGTCCGACCAGTATCTTTGTACAAAAAGCCAGTTGAACTCTAGACACTAGTGACCTTGAGTTTGACCCTTTGAGGCCAGTCAAGGTCAAAGGTCATGGACCCAAATGAAAGCCCATATATGACTTCTACCAGTGGTCAACAGGAACTAGACTGATATCTGGAACCATTTATACGTTATAAACCATCAAAATATCGACCAGTAGAAGGAAAGGAACATTTTTAATATTTAAAAATTTCTCAAAAATTAAAAAATAAATAAATAAATAAATCAAAATTTCTCAAAACTGTGAATAAACTTTGTAGACATTGTCCCAAGGAAGACACACATAAAATTTTAAATGAATCCAATCAGTACTTTGGAGAAGACTGTTTAAATCTAGACACTTGTGACCTTGAGTTTGACCCTTCAAGGTTACTCAAGGTCAAAGGTCATGGACCCAAATGAAAGTCCATATAATGACTTCTATCAATAATCAATAGGAACTATATTGATATCTGGAACCATTTACATGTTATAAACCATCAGAATATGGACCAGTAGAAGGAAAGGAACTTTTTTAATAATTCCAAAATTTCTCAAAACTGTTTAGTTTGCCGAGCTAAAAATGAGGAGTTTGACCCTAAACATGGTTGAACTACATGGTCGTTCCGAGGCAGCGTTTCCTCACCTACGGCGAGGCAGAACTGCAGGACGTGGACGGCGCCTTCCTGTTTCAGGAAGTTCATGAAGCGAAACAGGAGGTCCTGCTGCTCCCTGATCTCCTTCAGCTCCAACTTCAGCACCTGCATCACATCACATCCACAGCTTTTATTCACAGATGGAGCCACAAACTGCTTTGACGTGGACAGAAATGGCGGCGGCGGAGACTCACCGACTGCTTTTTGTTACTGACGTCGGCATATTTCTGTAAAAATGGAACCAACGGCGACGGCGGCTCGGTAGGGGGTTCAGGCTGAAAGAAAAGAACATTGAATTTACTGAATTCAACAGGGAATACAGGAGGTTTGTAATAATGTGATAATGAAATGGAACTGATATCCCTGGAGTAAAAAACCTCAGAATAAACTAATAAATAAATTCAGTCCAAATGCTGTTTTTTCTCTAGTTTCTTGGGTCTAAATGTGAAAATAGTGTGAGTTAATGGTAGAATGAGTTTGAGTCCAAAGAACTGTTTGAGTCAGAGCAAAACACTTTCTATAAATTATAATACACTCATTTTACAGGCTGAATTTACTGGAACATTTCATAGACCTTTAGTGGTTAATAAATCACAAAAACAAAACAAAATAAACAAAATTGACTCAAATAATAAACAAAATGAAGAGAATAATCAAGAAAATTCATAAAATAATCCAAAAAATAAAGTGAATAAAATAATGCACAAAATGAGCAAAAATGAATACAATAATGAACAAAATGTGGAAGATGATCTACCAAATGAAAAATTAAACAACAAAGTGAAAAGAATTGAATACAACAATGAACAAACTAAAGAGAATCATCAAGGAAATTAATGAAAACATTTTTTTGAAATGGGGGAAATAATAATCAAAAGGATAAAAAATAAGACAAACAAAAAATTAACCAAATAATTAACACAAATTTATAAAACTTACAAAATGAAGACAATCATCAAAGAAATAAATAAAATATGTATAAAATTGTTTGTTACAATAATAATCAAAACAAAAAAATGTAAGAAACTAAACAAAACATGAACTAAAATGAATTTTAAAAATTTACAAAATGAAGAGAATCATAAGAGAAATGAATAAAATTATCAAAAAATAGGGTAACAATCATCACAATGAGAAAAAAAAAATAATGGGCAAAAATTAATAAAATGAGCTACAAAATGAAGAGACTCCTCAAAGAAATTAATAACATACTAAAAAAATTGGGTAAAAAAATCATCAAAATGGCAAAAAAAAGAAGCAAAAAACAAAAACAAAATAGTATATATGTGTAATAGTGTAATAACACTTCATCATATACAGCGAAAATATCAAATTACCCACACTTTGGTCATTTGTTTCCAATTCTTCTTATCAAAGTATGTACGACTTAACACATAAAAAAGTAAACCAATGTAATCAATTATGGATATAATCGATACCAATATATTAATATTTATAATATAATATTTTGATACCAACAGCATATGAATTCTATTTCTACGACTTTACTGCAATGACAGGAACCAGTAGAGGTTACACACTGTGACCTGAAGGAGGCACAGTGAGATGATGTCATCAACAGGGGACCATCAAAGCTCAACCTTTGGAAATGTGTGTGGTTGTTTTTATGTATCTGAATGGAGACCATGTGGAATGAAGAGCTATAATGAAGCTTCACTTACTGGAGTGTCATCGACAAATATGAGCACCATGAGGTTCACAGTGTCCTGAAGGAGAACACAGCACATGTTACACACCTGATAATATACAGTATATACTACATCAAAACCATTCATAAATGATGGGTCACCATTATAATATTATCCTCTGAATTTTGCCTTTTTTCAGTGTAAATGCTGTATTTTTCTACATTTAATTCACTGATCACATGGATGTTCATTAAAACTCAGTTAATTCAAAGGTTCTTATATCAAAACAAAGAAAACTGACGAAAAACTGACTTCAGTCAAATATATCAGTGATTAATAAAACCATGATTTTACGCTGATGATACTGTCATTTACGTTACATTATGTTAGGGTTATGTTTTAATGCATCAACATTAACTGATCAAAATCATTAACTGAACATAAAACAAAACACACTTTATTTATATAGTGCCAAATCCTAACAAAATGTATCTTTACACAAAAAAATTTCTCCCTCCACTTTCATTTGTTAGAATAACACTTGTTTTTCTTACATTTCAGGATAATATTTGTTCCAGTTATTAACATTTTTCGTTAAAAGGACAGTTTGCAAATGGACATTTTCTCATGTTAATTTTACTTTTTTTTACACTAAAACAAAGAGAAAAATATGGAGTTGACATTATAGATTATCATGATTGTTATTCATATGCTTGTTTATTGTTGATTTAGTTTTTTATGGCTAATTATCATTATTGCTTTTATTATTTAATACTCATGTGTCTTTGTTACAATCACTACTACTACGAGTACCTTACTCATTACTTGTACTATTATTATTTATTTTTCCTACTTTTATTATTTGTTCAAAGGATTTAAAGGAGTTTATTTGTCATTCCATCACACAGAAAGAACGAAACTGGTTTCTGAGGACCCGTATTTGCCATATCAATAAAATAAATAACTAATAAATAAACGAACACATTAAAATCGACTAAAACTAAGGCTAATTTAAAAATAAGTAAAATATACATCTAAAATTAAACTTTAAAATACCTACATAAAATAATGGCACATATTTACAACCTAACCTAGCCTATACACAGTAGACGCTGAAGTCCAGTGCAAACAGAGGAGTGAAGTGCAAAGTACACAGAGGCAGTCCAGTAAGGTGCAGTTTAGGTATTTGTGTATCTGTCCCTTGAGTGAGAGGCTACAGAGCAGTGCCTGAGTTCAACAGCCTCACCGCTGTTGGACAGAAGCTGTTTTTCAGTCTGGTGGTCCTGCTCTGGATACTCTGCAGCCTTCTTCCTGAGGGAAGAGGGACAAAAAGTGCATTTGGGGGTGGGTGGGATCTTTCATGATGCAGTTGGCCCTCTTTCTGCACCTGCAGATGGAAATGTCCATGGTGGTGGGGAGGCTGCAAACGATGCCCCTCTGTACAGCCTTCTCCACCCTGTGCACAGCCTTCTCCACCCTGTGCACAGCCTTCTCCACCTTGTGTAGCTGTCACCACCCTGCACAGCCTTCACCACCCTGTGCAGCCGTCACCACCCTGCACAGCCTTCACCACCCTGTGCAGCCTTCACCACCCTGCGCAGCCTTCTCCACCCTGTGCAGCCGTCACCACCCTGCGCAGCCTTCTCCACCCTGTGCAGCCTTCACCACCCTGTGCAGCCTTCACCACCCTGCGCAGCCTTCTCCACCCTGCGCAGCCTTCACCACCCTGCGCAGCCTTCTCCACCCTGTGCAGCCTTCACCACCCTGCGCAGCCTTCTCCACCCTGTGCAGCCTTCACCACCCTGCGCAGCCTTCACCACCCCGCGCAGCCTTCTCCACCCTGCGCAGCTTTCACCACCCTGCGCAGCCTTCTCCACCCTGTGCAGCCTTCACCACCCTGCGCAGCCTTCTCCACCCTGTGCAGCCTTCACCACCCTGTGCAGCCTTCTCCACCCTATGCACAGCCTTCTCCACTCTGTGCACAGCCTTCTCCACTCTGTGCACAGCCTTCTCCACCTTGTGTAGCCGTCACCACCCTGTGCAGCCTTCACCACCCTGTGCAGCCTTCACCACCCTGTACAGCCTTCTCCACCCTGTACAGCCTTCACCACCCTGTACAGCCTTCTCCACCCTGTACAGCCTTCACCACCCTGTACAGCCTTCCTCTTCCACAGAGCAGCTGCTGTGCCACACTGTGATGCAGGAGGTGAGGACACTTTCCACCACACACCTGTAGAAGGAGGACAGGACCCATCCTCCAGTCCTACTCGCCCCAGTCTTCTAAGGAAGTATAAGCGCTGGTGAGCTGGCTTCCACAGCTGCTCCACCCATGTGCAGGGGAGGGGGGCAGTGTCTGCTCCTCCTAAAGTCCACAATCATCTCCTTTGTCTTTTTCACGTTGATGCAGAGGTTGTCGTCAGTGCACCAGCGCTTCAGATGTTCCGCCTGCTCTCTGTATTTGGATTCATCATTATTGGTGATACATCCAACCACTGCCGTGTCGTCCGCAAACTTTACAATATGACAGCTTGGATGTTTGGCGGAGCAGTCATACGTCAGCAGGGTGAACAGGAGGGGGCTCAGCACACAGCCCTGAGGGGAGTCAGTGCTGAGGGTGATGGGGGAGGAGGAGATGTCATGAATACGGACAGTCTGTGGTCTATTGGTGAGGAAGTCTAACACCCAGTTGCAGAGGGAGGGGGTGAGTCCCAGACTGTGGAGCTTCTGCACCAGGGTGTGTGGGATGATGGGATTGAATGCAGAAGTGAAGTCAATGAAGAGCAGGCGCACGTAAGTGTCTTTCTCTCCAGGTGGGTTAGGGCTGTATGGATCACTGATGCGATGGCGTCGTCAGTGGAGCGGTTCTGCAGAGCGGTAAGCATACTGGTGAGGGTCCACATATGTGACCTTGACCCTCCTGATGCCTTTGGTCAGCTGTCTCCAGGCCTCCCTGAGAGCTGCTGCCTCACCCGATCTCAGCAGAGACCTGACCTCTGCGTTGAACCAGGGTTTTTGGTTTGGGTAAATGGTTATTGTTTTGGTGGTAGCGATGTCTGCAATGCACTTGGAGATGAAACTGAGGGTGGTCGATGAGTACTCCTCCAGATCCACCTGTCCGTCATGTGTAGCAGCCTCTCGGAACACCCGCCAATCAGCGCACTGGAAGCAGTCCTGCAGCACGTAGGCGGCATCCCAGGGCCACACGGTGACAGTCCTCCGTTCTGGTTTACTCTGTTTTAGCCAGGGACGGTAAGCAGGGGTCAGCAGGATGTAGATGTGGTCTGACAGGCCGAGGTGAGGACGGAGCATGGCTCTGTATGCACCGCGTATGTTTGTGTACACCCAGTCGAATGTATTCTCTCCCCATGTTGGTAAATTGACATGCTGATAAAACCCAGGCAGAATGTCTGTCAGATTTATGTGGTTAAAGTCCCCTAAAACCACATAAAAAGCATCCAGTTGCTTGTTTTGTAGTGAGCTAATGTTGTCATGTAGCTCCTTTAGTGCGTTGCTAACGTTTGCATCCGGCGAAACGTAAACAACCATGACAAGCACTACCGTGAATTCGTGAGACAAGTAATGTGGCCGACATTTAAGAGTCAAAAACTCCACTGCTTCGGGGCAGTGGCTGGTCACCAGTTTGCAGTTTGTGCACCAACCTGTGTTTATGTACATACAGACTCCGCCTCCACGGCTTTTCCCTGATAACTGGCTTCAGTCCACTCGGAAGAGATGCAGTCCGTCGATCTGGAAGGCTGTATCCGGTATGCTGTCATTCAACCATATTACTACTACTTTGTAATGTGCATCTATTTATATTTTACTGTTTTTATAGTTATTGCTATTATCTTTTTCTATTCTTTTACCTTTTAATTCATTTTATATTTGTACATATGATGTTGTGCTGCTACTGGAACCTTAATTTAATCCATAAAGTTCCATCTAATCTAATCTAGTCTAATCTAATTTTATTTTATTTTATCTAATCTAATCTAGTCTAATCTAAACTAATCTAGTCTAGTCTAATCTAATCTAATCTAACCTAGTCTAATTTAATCTAGTCTAATCAAATCTAATCTCATCTAATTTAATCTAATCTCATCTAATTTGACTAGTCTAGTCTAGTCTAATCTAATCTAACCTAGTCCAATCTAATCTAGTCTAACCTAATCTAATCTAATCGAATCGAATCTAATCTAAAACAAAGGGAAACATTTTGTAGTTATTATTAATAGGTTATTATGGTTATATATTATTGGTCTAAATGTGGAACACCATCTATTTTCTTAATATCTTCAGTGTCATGTTTTTGTTCCATGGACCGTACTGGACCGTACTGGACCATACTGGACCATACTGGACTGTACTAGACCGTACTAGACTGTATTGGACCCCTTGGCGGCCGGTTTTGGTCTGCAGGCCGTATGTTTGCCCCCCGTGGATTGTGCTCAGTATGTTTCCATCTGACTGTTGTACTCACGGGGTCAGCCATGAAGTCCATGGTGGGCAGGATGACGGACCCAGCCATGACCTCCCTCAGCAGCAGAGCCAGAGACCTGGACCAGGACCACAGTGGGTTACAGCGCCCCCCCCCTGGTGTCAAACTCACGTAAACACAGACCGTGTGCGGGCTTACCGGCAGTCAGTGGCTTTGGGAGGCATGACGTACGGAAACAGCATCTGTGTGAGCGTCCTCAGGTACAGCAGCTCGTCTTTACGGCTCCGCAGAGCCACGTGGAGGTCGGCGCCGTATTCGTCCAGCGCAACCTGCTGAAGACCCTCGACGCTGTTGACTGAACAAACAGGACAACACACAGCATGAGAGCAGATTAAACCTCAGAGAAAAGGCTGCAAGCACAGTCACAGTAGGTCGGGGGGTGAACATACGGCCCACGGACCAAAACCGACCGCCAAAGGGTCCAATACGGCCCATGGAACGCAAACATGACACTGAAAATATGAACAATCAATGGTGTTAGAATAATTAGAGTTCAGTCAGACTAAGTAAAATAATAACCTATAAATAATAAATACAAAGGTTTAAGATAAGATAAGATAAGATAAGATAAGATAAGATAAGATAAAATAAGATAAGACAGAATTTTATGGATTAAATTAAGGTTCCAGTCACAGCACAACATTATATGCACAAATAAAAGATGAATGAGAAGATACAAAGAATAGAAAAAGATAACAACAATAACTATAAAAACAGTAACAAGCAGATGTACATTAGAAAGGACTGGTAAAAAAATAATAATAAAAGTAAAAAAGTAATAGTACTCATAGTAGGTGTAATAAGTAATAATAAAAGTAAGTAATTAATAATAATATTTATGAGTGTTTTTAACGACTATAAAAACAGGAGTAAAACAAGCAACTGCACATTAGAAGTACTAGTAGAACAAATAAAAGTTGGAGTAATAAATAATAATAGTAAAAGTAATTAAGTAATAGTACTCATTAGGGATGGAATGGTTTATGAAAAAAAAACGAACCGTTCGGTTCACTTGACTCGGTTCGGTTCGCGTGTGGCGTTCGGTTCATATGTTTAACTTTCTTCTTTGTTTTACTACTCAGTTTCTAGCGTGTATATAGTTCCGATCATACGCATGCGCAATGCATGGCAGTAGTGGACTGTAGACATGGCGAGTGGAGTAGACAGAGGAAAAGGGACAGAGATAGAGGATGCGCCTGTGAGCTGTTAGCAATGATGACGGCGGTAACAAAGTGGTGGACAAAAGTGTGACAGTGTGCAAGCACTGCACAACACGTGTACTGTATGCAAACAGAACACATCAAACATGTCGACTCACTTGAGCAGACATCACCCTAGTGTGTCAATTGACAGTGCAAGGAGGAGAGAGTCGGGTAAAGTACAACTTTCACTTGATGCAGCTTACAGACAGCCTTACAATGATCACTCAGACAGGGCAAAAACTACAACGAAAGCGCTGAGGGGTTTCATTGCTAAAGATATGCAGCCTTATGCTGGGGTGGAGGGTGCAGGATTTCATCATATGATAAAAGCACTGGAGTCACAATATAATATCCCCACCCGCAAGCACTTCAGTGACACGGTAATTCCCGCACTTTATGAAGAGATGCGTAGAGCAACAGAAAACCAGTTGTCTACCACAGCCTCTGTAGCTCTTACTACTGACAGATGGACCTGCAGGGCTACGGAAAGTTTCCTAATGTTGACTGTCCATTACATTAGTTCAGAGCGGGAAATGAAAAGCTCCGTGTTGCAGACCCGCCCCCTTTATGAGAGCCATACAAACGAGCATCTGTCTGAAGCACTGACTGAGGCTGTGACAGAATGGAAGTTAGAGAGGGACAGCGGCACAACACCTGTTACTACAGACAATGCAAAAAATAGAGTGAACAAGAGCCATTTTACTTTTTTTTTTTTTTTTAATTTTAAGATATTTTTGTAAGAACCACAACAGGTCAATGTTGCTTAGGAGTTATATTGTAGTAAGTTCAAAATGGCTCCACTCTAATGACTATTTTAGTCTGGAATTTGTTAAAGATAACTGTTTTTGCCAATACAGGAAATGCATGTTGAAACTAGCTATGTCTCACCAGCTTTAATGACGTATGAAATGGCAATGTGCCTCATTCTGTTAGGTTTTACACAACAACACATTACATAATTCATTAAAAAAACTGTTAATGGTGGATTATTGGGATATATGGTATTCAATGTACACCAAACCGAACCGAAGACCGTGACCACAAAACGTTATTTGAACCGAACCGTGGATTTTGTGAACCGTTCCATCCCTAGTACTCATAGTAGTAGTAATCATAACAAAGATATATAAGTAATAATAATAATAATAATAATAATAATAATAATAATAATAATAATAATAATAATAGTAATAATAATAATGAGCTGTAAAAAAAATAAATTAACAACAAACATATCAATACCAATCATAATAACCTATAAATAATAACTCCAGATCTTTCTTTGTTTTAGATTAGATTAAATGGAACTATAAGACAAATTAGAAGGTAAAAAGAATAGAAAAAGATAATAACTATGAAAACAGTAAAAACAAGGTATTGTATAATAGAAAGGACGAGTAGTAATAATAAAAGTAGGATTCATAAATAATAAATAAATGAATAAATTAATCAATAATAATAATAATAATAATAATGATAATAATAATACCAACAGAAATAAACAGTCCTCATAAGTAATATCAGTAAGTAATAATAATAATAATAATAATAATAATAATAATAATAATAATAATAATAATAATAATGAGCCATAAAAAAAATGAAACACATCAATAAGAATCATAACCTATAAATTATAACTTCAGATTCATGTTTCATTGTTTTAGTGTAAAAAAAAAGTAAAATTACAAAAAAACAAATATGAATAACCTGAAACAGGTGAATATAAATCAGTGTAATTGTACTAATATTCTGTCTGTTAATAAATGTTTTGTGTATTTGTACATTGTACATTGGATAAACTGAGGTTTAATATTGATAAAATTACTCTTATTTTTCTTGTTGGTTATTCATGTAATTTATATTTTTAAAGGATAGTTTGTAGATGTAAACATTTTCATCATGTAATTTGACTTTTTTCCTCTGAAACATAAAGAACATTTTGTATTTGTCCTTATTCATAGATTATTCTGTTATTCTGTTTCTGGTCTGGTCTGTTTTACATCATATTGGTCTGAATGTGGAATCTGAACTAGAATCACTTTAACACCTCTGCACTATTTACTCTAATGATGACAGTATTTACTCTAATGATGACACTATCTACTCTTATGATGACTAATAATTAGAACCAACCTTTGGCTTTGGCTTTTGCAACAATCTCCATGTGTTTCATAGTAGCTTTCATCACTTTGTCTGCGAACACACCAGGGACGTCGACCTGCAGAAGAGTGTGTTCACGTTAAAGAGACACACACACACACACACACACACACGACAAACCCATCCACAGTCTGGACACTGAACATGAACAAAAACAGTGGAGTGTTTGGGGTGTTAGAATACCGTCACCTTCTGAGCTCGACGAACCAGAACCGACGCAAAGAAGCGAAAGGTCATCCTCAGTTCATCGACACACGCCTCGTCATCTGTGATGTCTCTGGAAAAGCAAAGGAACCCTTTAAGGACGACTATTATAGCAGGACTACATTTATTCATGTTGTTTTTACAATACAATTGTCTGATTTTTTTTTCTTTGCACCTTTTTTCAGGAAGAACTTCACTTTCAATATCTGTCCATTAATTATCACTATTATAACGTGCCATAAATGTGAAACAGTGTTACAGTAAAAAAAAAAAAATTAAAAACTGACTTGATTTTTTTTTATCATATTAACTGTGAAAAATGTTCATAATGAAACTTTGAGATTATAGAAATAAACTATTTTACATGTGTTCAAACATTAGTACATTTCTAATTCATTACATTTGTCTGACAGCTTCAGTTACATTTACAGTTTTCACCAGTGAAATCCTGTAGTTAAAAAGATTTGTCAACTGTAAAATAAATAATATGACTGTTTGTTTGTTTTTTTTAACCTTTTAGGGATGACTGTTATAACAGGCCTAAATTATTTTTCTTTTTTTGTAATAAAAGTGGCAGAAAATGTCATAATTTTGTCAATTCTTTTGCACCTTTTTTTCCAGAAAGAACTTATCTTTCAATATCTGTCCATTAATTATCATTATTTGTAATAAATGCTTAAAACAGTTTATTAGAGCAAAACATTTATAAAAGGACTTGAATTTATCCTATTTATTATAAAAACATCTGTTAAAGTTGATAATTAAACTTTATGAGTTTATATAAATAACCTTTTAACTATTGTAGTTGTTCTAGATCAGTGGTTCTTAACCTTGTTGGAGGTACTGAACCCCACCAGTTTCATATGCGCATTCACCGAACCCTTCTTTATTAAAAAATAAAATATGATTTTTTTAAATTAAAGACAGGCATATGTTTTACTGGTGCACAAAATGAACCGTGCATTAACATCACTGTGATCAAAGAACAAAACCAATACCGTGCATGAACTCACAACAAATTCCATACCTTTTCACAAAGACATGACCTTTTTTAATACTACCACACTGAAATGGTTTTAATTTTTAACCTTATGTATTCCAGTAATGAACTTATTGTATTTATGCTATTTATCATTTTTAACATTTTAACACACACCCATCACCTAATTTCCATCAGGCTACAATAATAATGAATATTTGCTGCAAATCAGTGTGACTGACGGCTTTAGCGTAATACGATTTCTCCATCCGCGACGGTGCGTCGGTTGCATGATTGTAACTGACCAGTGCGGTGACCGAAAAATGTAAACAAACGCTACACATGGCTACCACGTGGTTAACAGGAAGTAGCAAAAGTCATAACAACGATGTGGAAAATACTCAAATAATTCATCGTCAGACGAGTGGAAGAGATTATAAACACTTCCGGATGTGTTGTAGTGTTATAAGCAACAACAGTACACCACGTATATTGGATGTCAATCAGAGAAAGAGTCTCCGAAGCTGTTTGTTTACATACACGGGCCTAGCCCGACACACACACCTGACTAATGAGTCCAGTGTGTGTCTTGACCTTCGCCGAACCCCTGAGACTGACTCACCGAACCCCTAGGGTTCCATCGAACCCAGGTTAAGAACCACTGTTCTAGATCATTGTGTGTCCATGTTGTTCTTGTTCTTTTTGGTTCTTTGGTGTCATTTGGATCCAGTTGATAGTCTGTGTTCACTTTGTGTCTAGTTGTAGACAGAGCCACTCATTTCACTGACAAAAACACCCATCATCTGATTCAAATACACATACTGCATCTCTGTATGAACTGGAGAGATCTACATAGAGATTTACACATATATACAAATATACAGACATTTATAAAATATTTACAGATACAACTATCAATCAATTATACAAACCACAAAAATATAGATAAAACGTGAAAAAATTCTCCAAACCGCCTAGCACCTTCTTATGGATAAGTGACCTCATGCTCCATCTAAGTCTTGAAAAGGTTCAATACACACTCAGGGGGTCTAAAAACCTCTTCTACTCCACCTGGAACCCAGTAATGTCCTTTATTAACACACTAAAAACTCTCCGATAACTCATGAGTTTAAGCTAGATCATGAGGGGCGACGTGTGCTGTTACGCAGCCCAACACAACCCAACCTCATTTGTTCTCAAATCTGCCTTGTAGACCAACTCCACTCTTGTCTTCTTTTTGTTTAATTACTTATGCCTGATGAGTGTCATACCAAATATTATTGCCTCTATTTGTTTTGTTAATTACCTCCGCCAAGGAAGTTATGTTTTTGTCGGCATTGGTTTGTCTGTTTGTCAGTCTATGTGCAAGATAACTCAAAAAGTTATGGACAGATTTGGATGAAAATTTCAGGAAATGTTGATACTGGCACAAGGAACAAATTATTAAATTTGGGTGGTGATCGGGGGTGGGGGGGCCACTGATCTGCCTTGGCCGAGGTCTGCGCTCTACGAGTGCTTCTAGTTTATATATTTATTTATTTAATCTTAGATGGGGCTGCATTGCCCGGGACTTTGTAGGGAGAGGGGAGGGATGGGGTGGGTAGTGTGTTTTTTGTTACGTAGAAAATCCAAAAATATTGTTTTTTCTTGTATGACTGCCACTCTCTTTTACCTTGACTTCTATAAAAAGAATGTTGAAAAAAAAAAGTGAACATTCAACAAAAACACATTAAAACACACGAGTAGAACACTCCAAAACAGCACTATCACTATTATATACAATTATTTAGAAGAATTCACCACTAAAACACTAATAAAAGTAATAAAAATCTTCTCTCTCTCTCTCACCAACTGCACTCTGCTGCTCTAAGCTCCGCCCACTTCCACCCCTCCCCCTTAGCCAATGCAGACCTCTACCTTAATGTGTTACATATCAATCAGAAGTTCCCAATCTCAGCTAAAAGATGATATTTGGATTTTGTCAACAGCATAAACAGTTCATGAGTTACAGTCATATGAATAATGACGGATGTAGAAAAGTATCACCGCAGACACGACCGTCTTCAAAGGGTAAAAACAAGTAAAAACCTCTCTCTTAAAACCATACAGTGGTTGTAGAGGCGTCCTCACCTGTACCAGGGATACACAAAGTTCTCCAGGACCAGCTCGAACACCTACAGGTGGACAAAGGCCTGCGTTACAGCTCAGAAGAGTCTTTAAACCATTCTAGAAGATGAATGTGGTGGGTTTTCAAACCTCTGCTATGGAAGCGTCCACTTTCGAATGCACCTTCAGGTCCAACCACGGCTGGTAGTTTTCAAGGAGCAGCGTCGGCCTCCACACAAAACACACACAAACACACATTTTCACAACAGAGTAAAAGAAATAAAAAAACGGTAACTAGAAAAACCTGACAGTCTGAATGAATCTAAATATATCAAAGTAGAAATGGCAGAGATAAGAGACACAACATGATGCTGTCAAACCAATATAATAATAAAGGAATGGAATAAGACAATATCATGTATCGGCTAAAATTAACTTAGGTGGTCAAATGAGTGGCCATTTTTGTCAAAAAACAGTTGTCATAAATGCATAGAACTGTGTTGAAATAATGCTAATCCATTTGTGCACAGACTACTGATATTGTTTGACAGTGGAAGCTCTATTTCATAAATATTGGATTTGGAATAGCACGTGTATGTGAAAACTTTTGCTGGTGGACAGACGTGACAGTGGACGGACATGACATTACCCATGATGCTCTGGTCAGTCCCAGTACTTTATTAGGAATAAACTTCTAGACTTCCTATTGCTAATTGTGCTCTTCTTCATAAATGTTAGTATTGTGGATCTAAAACAATCCCAGCTGACACAAAAACACTAAATGTGTCAGTGGACGGATGTGACATGGTTGTTGTGGATCCCATCATACTGATGCTCTGCAGCCATGTCAACGTTTACACTAATGATCCCTGTGCAAAAACTAGGAGCACTATTATTTATTGGATAGTTTAGCATCAGACTAAAGAGGAAAGAACAATCTAGAATTGTTCTTTGTGTCTAAAAATGCTTCTTATTGTAAAAGTGTTGATGTAAACAGTGCTGTGTGCCATTCTTCATGTATGTATTGGTGGAACAGAAGCAGGATGGATCAGCACCATACTCCAGATTGAACCTGTACAAATAAAACATGTGATATGGAGGAGAGAATCTGGGAAGAAAAACTGGGGAATCCAAAAGAATAAGATATTTGTTTTTCAGCTCAGTTCAGTTCAAATAGAACTTGTCCATTTGTGACATGAAAATATAGTATTAATTGTGCTGAAATTGTTCATTTTTGAGCTTTAAACATAGTTCATATGAGCATCAACATGTTGAACAGAACTGAAATCCTGTCCATTTGAACAACTGTCATTTACCAACACAAAGTTCCTTTGGGAATTCAGTTAGATTGACTAAATATGAACAAAGACACAAAGAAGACCTCTAAGCACATTTTAGACGCTATCTCAATGAGTATCAAATCCTAAAAGAATATATTTTTACATATTAAAAAGAGAGACAACATCACATAAATTACATGCAAGTCTATAAAATGTGTTTTAAAAAGTGATTTAAAAGATGTCACAAATTCTGCAAGTGTGAACACCTGTCTTTACTTTCACTGTGTATTTAACACTTTGAACATTAACTGCACTTTTGTAATTAGTTTATTTTGATGTAAATGGTATGTTTTTCTGTATATACTGTATTTATACCTGACCCAATAAACAACAAAATAAATGATTCTCATTTGTTGAAACTTTTGAATAAATTAACAAACTTAATAATATGTTTTTAATCTAAATATTTAAATCAGGCATAAATAAACAGAGAAAGGTGTGATTTGCAAAAATACAACATGTGCACGAGAGTCCAACTGTTGCACTTTTTCTATTTTGTGAAAAAGGCAGAATGTTCATTTTATTGTTTTGTTAGAGTTTATAAAATTAGTGTATCTCAAAAATTAAGTCATATAACAACCAAAAATAATATTTATACAGATTAATACTGTTCTAACTGTTTAATAGAATGTTTAAAGCTGTGTATGACATTTATCACCAATTTTTCATCAAATCTGTAAAACCTGAGTGATTACGCACCTGAATCACTTCCCTCATGGTGAACAACTTCCAACTGTGCTCCATCACAACCAGTTCATTTGTTTACAAACCAAACTGATGTGTCACTCAGGCCTTTTAGGAAATTTTGTTGAAAAGTGCATTGTGGGAATGGGAATTCCACACAGCTGTAGTATGACCACAGCAGCAACAAACACAGAAACAGCTTCATTACGTCTTGCTGCTGCAGCTGCATGGAATTCTGAAAAGGCCTGAGTGATGCTTTAGTTTGGTTTGGTCTGTAAACAAACGGCCTGTGATGGAGTATACATCGAAGTTATTCACTGTGAAGGAAATGATTTAGGTGCATTAGCACAGAAAGACTAACAGATTAGTGAAACTTACGCGATAGATAGATAGATAGATAGATAGATAGATAGATAGATAGATAGATAGATAGATAGATAGATAGATAGATAGATAGATAGATAGATAGATAGATAGATAAGTTTTATTTCAGACTCATGGTCCACATTAAAAAGCAAACGGATAAACACAAACACAATAAAAAAAAAAAAAAAAACACAATAAAAACACCTCTACACTTTTCAGAGGCAGTCATACCAGTGTTTCCAGAACAGAGATGTGGAATGTCCAGCACTATATGCAAAATTGGTCAGCAATAGAATTATAGTATTTTTGAATGATTCAGGAAATACTGTAATTTTATTGTCCCTATGACTGGGGTTTTACAGATTTGATGAAAAATTGGTGACAAACATCATATGCTGCTTTAATGTGTGTGTGTGTGTGTGTGTGTGTGTGTGTGTGTGTGTATGGTGTTGTATAGATAATTTATTTCCTGCTACTTTAATTCTACTTGCATGGAGAAACTGTAACACAATAATTTCCGCGTGGGATTAATAAAGTATGCAGATTCTGATAATAACAGGTTTTCAATGATTTGAAAAGCCTTTTTTTGGCATATTTTTTACATTTACACTTTTGAGGAAAATAACTATGACATTTTTTGGTGTTAATTGGATTTTTTTTATTTTTTTTTTGCAATTTATGTCATTAGTATGGACTTATTACATTCATTCATTCATTCATTCATTTTCTGAACCCACTTTATCCTCACTAGGGTCATGGGGGCGGAGCCTATCCCAGCTAGTTTTAGGTGAAGGCGGGGTTCACCCTGGACATGTCTGCAGTTCATCACAGGACTGAACATGTAAAGACAAACACATTCACACCTATGGGTGATTTAGATTAACCCATTAACCCAGGAGTGTCTAACTCATTTTGGTTCAGGGGCCACATTCAGCTCAATTTGATCTCCAGTGGGCCGGACCAATCAAATTATAGCATAATAACCTATAAATAATGACAACTCCAAATTTTTTAGTGCACAAAAAAAAAAAAAACATTAGATGATGAAACTATTTCTATCCAAAACAAAAAAGATGTGAATAACTGGGAAAAAAAAAAAAAATCTGAAGAAAAACAAGTACAGTTTTATCAATATTCTGCCTCAACTTATGATCTCTACATGTGCATTACTACCAAGGCACAAAACAGGCAGACTATTGTAAAAATTGCACTTATTTTTCTCTAGACATTCCAGGTTGTTTATATTTGTTCAAGTTATTCACATTTTATTATTAAGGGATATCAGAATTTAATGTTCTTTGCAATAAATGAAAGAGAAAAAAATTGGTGTTACCATTATTCAGAAGAAAACCCTAATCCTAACCCTAAACCAAGAAAAAATTTGGAGTCATAATTTCTAGGTTATTATGCTGTTATTTTTGAGTTTGATGCCCTTGACTGTTAATATCTTCAGGGTCATTTTTGCATTTTGTACTTTGTAAATTCATCTCGCGGGCCAGATTGGAACTTTAGGCGGGCCGGTATTGGTCCCCGGGCCGCATGTTTGACACCTGTGCATTAACCTATCAGTGCATGTGTTTGGATGGTGGGAGGAACCAGAGTACCCACAGAGAACCAACGCAGAGACAGGGAGACCATGCAAACTGCACACATCCCCATCGACTGGTTATTACATACATATTATCCAAATTTGTTTTGTATTGATGTATAGAAAATTCAAATGCTCCAGTAACAGTCACTCCAGCAGGTCCACATGTACAGATCTGGTCTGGAGGACTGATTCTATGGTGGTCAGAGGGGGTTCTGACCAGAGGGTCATATATTAGTGACAGGGGGTCAATAAGTCTAGATCAGTGGTTCTTAACCTGGGTTCGATCAAACCCTAGGGGTTCGGTGAGTCAAGTCTCAAGGGTTCAGCGGAGGTCAAGACACACACTCGACTAATTAGTCAGGTGTGTGTGTCGGGCTAGGTGCGTGTATGTAAACTAACGGCTTCGGAGACTCTTTCTCTGATTGACATCCAAAATACGCGGTGTATTGTTGTTGCTTATAGCACTACAACACATCCGGAAGTGTTTATAATCTCTTCCACTCGTCTGACGATGAATTATTTTCCACATCGTTATGACTTTTGCTACTTCCTGTTAACCACGGAGGCAGCCATGTGTAGCGTTTGTTTACATTTTCGGTCACTGCACTGGTCAGTTACAATCATGTGACGACCGACGCACCGTCGTGGATGGAAAAAGAGAGTGGCATTTACCAAGGTGAAGCCACGCATTTCTGAACTGGTCTCTCAAAGGCAACAGCAGAAGTCACACTAATTTGCAGTAAATATTCATTATTATTGTAGCCTGATGGAAATTGGGTGATGGGTGTGTGTTAAAATGTTAAAAATGATAAATAGCATAAATACAACAAGTTCATTATTGGAATACATAAGGTTAAAAATTAAAACCATTTCAGTGTGGTAGTATTAAAAAAGGTCATGTCTTTGTGAAAAGGTATGGAATTTGTTGTGAGTTCATGCACTGTATTGGTTTTGTTCTTTGAACACAGTGATGTTAATGCACGGTTCATTTTGTGCACCAGTAAAACATATACATGTGTCTTGAATTTGAAAAAAATCATATTTTATTTTTTAATAAAGAAGGGTTCGGTGAATACGCATATGAAACTGGTGGGGTTCAGTACCTCCAACAAGGTTAAGAACCACTGGTCTAGATCCACAGCTGTAAACTACAACACATAACAGTTGTAATGTGTCATATTATCCACTAGATGGAGACAATGTTACATGACTCCAGTTAGAGAAAAGGTTCTAATAGTTTTGGATTTTTCATTGTAGTTTAGTTTTATTTAGTTTTTACCTATTTTTCTCTGATTCAGTTAGTTTTAATTGGTTTTTAAAGCAGGTTTGATAGTTTTTATTAGTTTTTGTTTTTTTCTAATCATCCTCCTCCTCCTCCTTCTCAACATCCTCACCACCATCTTCCTTCTCCTCCTCCTCCTTATCATCCTCCTTCTCCTCCTTCTCCTCCTCCTCATCATCCTCATCACCAGCCTCCTTCTCCTCCTCCTCCTTATCATCCTCCTCCTCATCATCATCCTTCTCCTAATTATCATCATCACCATCCTCATCCTCCTCATTATCACCATCCTCCTCCTCTTCATTGTGTTGTGTAGTGTGTGTTCGTACCGGTGTCGTTTACACTTGACCTTCCCACAGACTGCACAGCTGTGGCCCAGAGGGAACAGCTCCTGCTCTTGTCGCTGTTGGAATTAACAAAAAAAAAACAAAAACAAAAACAAAAACTGGGTTTGAATCAAACCAACATCTGACCAACATCCTGACAAACCTGTGGCTGACGTTGGACTCACCTTGTTCCTGGGTTTGGTTTGAAACAGGACATTAGGGAGGAGGGTTTCAGGTCCGAGGGAGCAGTAAAAAGTGATGAGTCCAGCCAAGAATGACCAGAACACCATGAGGATGTGGATATACCTGGAGAACAAAAACAGACACAGGAAATGAACCCACAACCTCCTGGAAAAGACGACTGATGTCCAACGTCCACATAGATGGACGGTATTTAGGTTTTTAAAATGTGAACCTTTACCTGGAACCAGGGGTTAAAGGGTTAATATGTGAACCTTTACCTTTAATCAGAGGTTAAAGGGTTCATATGTGAACCTTTACCTTTAATCAGAGGTTAAAGGGTTAATATACATTTTATGGAACATGTCTCTGATCCACTAACCAGGTGGTAAATCTGTTTTTATCTGCTTTAGCTGGAAATGAAGTGAAATCACATGTTCTTAATTGAAAACCTTCCCATTTTGTTGCCCTAATTCTTGTCTAACTTGGGAATAAACTTGGGGAAAATGCTGCAACTGAACCAGAACCTGAACCAGTGACGATGAAGGAAAACCCTTTAAAAACTGCATCCTGGTCACTGAATGAATGTACGTCATCATATCACACATTCTACAGATCTGTAGGAACAAACTGACACTCATCATGTATAAACCCATCAAAACATCATGTCATAAACCATCAAACTGAACTGAACCACATGAACCAGAGCAGACCACACTAAACCATCAAACTGAACTGAACCACATGAACCAGAGCAGACCACACTAAACCATCAAACTGAACTGAACCACATGAACCAGAGCAGACCACACTAAACCATCAAACTGAACTGAACCACATGAACCAGAGCAGACCACACTAAACCATCAAACTGAACTGAACCACATGAACCAGAGCAGACCACACTAAACCATCAAACTGAACTGAACCACATGAACCAGAGCAGACCACACTAAACCATCAAACTGAACTGAACCACATGAACCAGAGCAGACCACACTAAACCATCAAACTGAACTGAACCACATGAACCAGAGCAGACCACACTAAACCATCAAACTGAACTGAACCACATGAACCAGAGCAGACCACACTAAACCATCAAACTGAACTGAACCACATGAACCAGAGCAGACCACACTAAACCATCAAACTGAACTGAACCACATGAACCAGAGCAGACCACACTAAACCATCACCTCTAACACATGACAGCCATGAAACGCTGTCAACAGCTGATCTGGGTCAGAACAAATGCATCATCTACACATGTTTACACACATGCACTTCTGTTCCTTCAGTTTATACTTCAGTTCTATTCATTATATAATGAACTGTTCTGTTCTATTCTACTCTATTCTATTCTATACAGTTCTGTTCTATTCTAATCTATTCCATTCCATTCCATTCTATTCTATTCAGTTCAGTTCAGTTCAGTTCAGTTCAGTTCTCTTCTATTGTGTTCAGTTCCATTCTATTCTATCCAGTTCTGTAGATGCTGATCCTGAATTGTTGATGTCACTGACCCGTTTACAGCAGACAGACCAGTTTGAACCTGAGACACAAACACATGATCGTCTCTGATCTGATTCGACGACGCCAGGTCAGATGTCACATGACTGATAATCAGATGCTCAACTTCGCTGGAACCAGCTGATTTCACACCTACTGACATTTACATCCAGGTTGTGTCTGGTGCTGCCCATTCCCTTCATTCACTTCATTTTATACAAACTCACAGCCTCTAAATGCAGTGAAACAGAGCGAACGTTTACCCTGAAACAGTGGACGAACAATCAGATATGGTCAACAAATAATCTGACAGAAAATAAAATAAACTGTCCATTAAAACATGACATTAAATCTGTGACAAATACTAATGAACAAATGTACCTTCAATAAAACCATGTTTCACCTTAAAGCCTCATAATTAGAATTACACACTTATTTATGTATATTTATTTATTCATCATATTGTCTAGTACAGACTCTACAACTGCTGTTCTAATTGTGTTAATAGTGTTTTAAAGTGTATATTTGGAGACATATATATATATATATATATATATATATATATATATATATATATATATATATATATATATATATATATATATATATATAGAAATTTTTTTTTTTCTGTTGCATTATTTTTTTCTTTCTACAACTTTTTATTCTACTTAAATGAAGTGACTCTAAAACCCAATAATTTCCTCCTGGGATTAATAAAGTATTCTGATTCTGATGTTCATCCAGAAAATGGACAATGAACAGTTGGACCCAGAAGAACCTGATACACATAGAACATGGACTGAAAACCACTGGAAATAGTTTATTTTCATGCACAGGTTGTATTTTTTTTTCAATAACACTGTTCTGTATGTATTTAACCTGGTTATAGAAGTATTTTGATAAAACAATATGATTCAGTTTAATCATCTGTTCTGAAGTTTAAACATGTAAAAACCATTTTCATATTTTTGATGCTTATTAGACGAGGAATAAATAGCTACAGAAAGAAACAATTTGCAAAACAAACAAATAAATAAATAAAAACAAAAACAGAAATAATCACAACGCTAGATTTCTTCATTTTTTGACTCTGTTAGAACAAATAGGAATCAACAAGTTTTAAAAACATCACGTCTTCATTAACATTATAGAAAATATCGCCCCTTTCTTTGCTTATTTATTAATTTGAGTTAATTTATTAATGATAATACCTCAAATAAGGATATATATTTAACATATATCCTTAGTGTTCAGCCAGGGTCAAAGTGCAATATATATTTATCTCTACTGTTTCTTGGTTGGTGACATGCTTGTTTTATTTTGTATATATATTTACACTTTTCTTTTAAACTGTTCTGCACCAAGCACCACTACTGAGTTGTCTCTTTTAATTTCATTGTACATATGTATAATGACAATAAAGGTATTCTATTCTATTCTATTCTATTCTATTCTATTCTAATTTATCTATGGTAACAAAGTGGACTTTATTTTGAAGGTGGTGAACTATTAAGAGATCAATACAGGGATTAAAATATGGGATATAAGTTGCTTTTTGCAAACCCAGGAAAAATAAAATGGTTTGTGATAATAATAAAAAAAAACAAATAAAAATGTAAAAATCACTTTTATCCTGTTGTAAACTGAGGATCAGACCCATACATCCTAACATAAAGTCTCTGAATACATTATAAGCCTTATTGTAAGTTGTGAGAAAATGAAGCTTTTAATTCTTTAAAATAATATTTCACTATTTACTTAAGTTTGGTCATAATTTTATGTAAGTTAAAAATATTATAAAAAGTCACAAAAACAAATGTGCCTCCAACTTTCAATGTCTGAAGTAAACTTCTGAGTAACTTCATACAGACCTTTTCTTTATTAGTTTATTTTTACATTTATTTATAGTATGATGGGTTTTTATGTCAACTGCAAAATATATTTGTATTATATTTTTAAATATGAATAAATGTGTGAATAAATATGCAAATAAGTCAATAAGAGGAGCTACCTGTTGATTTTTTGTCCGTTCCATTCTGTCTGTTTAATAATGTGCTGTATTATGTTGTTTCTTGTTCAAACTGTGAATAAGTGTATGAATAAAGGTTTAAAAGTGTAAATAGTGACTGTACCTGTTGATTTGATTTTGTCTGTTGCATTCTGTCTGTTTAATAATGTGTTGTATTATGTTGCGTCTTCTTAAAACTGTGAATAAGTGTATGAATAAAGGTTTCAAAGTGTAAACTGTGGCTGTACCTGTTGAGCAGCACCGTCAGTGAAAGCAGCGACAGCAGCAGGAAACAGAAAACTGGATACTGGCGTCCAGCCTCCCTCAGGACTTCTATCTTCAGCCTCCGTTTGACATTCTCCAAATAACTTAAAAGCCCTGCCATCCTGTCTGCAGACCTGCGCACGTCACATCACACAGACACAAGCACTGTTACTGTTTTTAATCGACCTTAAACTGGGTTAAATCACTTTGTAGCTGCGGCTAACTGACCCGCTTAGTTAGCTAACTGCTAACGGCTAATGCTAACAACAACTTCCAACAGTTGAACTCACAGCAAAAATACCACGGAAAGTTCCTCTTCATAGACTTAAAGGCATGTTTATCTCCCCCGTGACTCACACAAGACCGTCATTCGGGTCAGTGTTGGAGTTTTACTTCATGTTGTGTCGTTTGTCAAAGTCCGGACCGACTTTAGTGACAGACGGAGTGTTTTGCTAATCCTGGTCGGGTTGCCAGGTTTGATGGAGGATACAACTGGACGCGCAAAACCCACGAAATAATCGAGCTTTTTGCGGATACTTATCGAATTACATAAAGAAAGAGAATGGAATGAAGAAAACTAATATGAAATTTAGGACCAATACACCAATTAAACCGTTTTCAAGAATTAATTATTATTAATAATATAAAGTATTTAATAGTATTACGTTTTCCGCCAACCCAGAAAAATATGCATATTGTCAGAACTGAGCTCTAGATCAGAATTTAGTTATATACAAAAAATTCTCCCAATCAATTGTGTGCATATTATAAACAGAACCATATGTCATAAAAAATATTCTTGCCATAAATAGTAAAAATCAAGCTCCTACTCATATAAATGGATATTTCTGGAGGACCAAACATGTTATAGAGGGTAAAAAGAATTTAAAATATATATCATAATACAGCTATGAATGAATGGATAAATACTTTATTTCAGACATTTAAAAACACTCTACAACACCAACGTGACTCGTTTCTCCCTTTCAGTGCAGAAGTCTGAGTAATTTCATACCAACAGAAACGGATTTCTGATCAGACATGGCAACGCGAGGCACTGACGTCACTTCCGGTCAGAAACTGTTTTTCCGGAGCATGTTCAGAAAACAAAACTTTTTTTTCTTTCAGTTAACACAGAAAAGTTAATTTTATTAATTTCCCTTAAATGTTTAGTTCAATCAAAAATAAATAAATCAACTTTCACTTTCAATAAATCTGCAGTTTTTCACTTTTACTTAATAAAAGACATGGACTTTTAAATATAGTGTAAAGTATTTATGGAAGTTATTTAGAAAGTTACAAAAGACCTGAACACTGTTTACACACCATATACTTAATTAGGGGGCCAAGCCCGCGGGGACTGGGGGACGCGTATGCCAGCATACGCGTTCCACAGTTCCAGCGGTGCTGTGGAACCCTATTGTTTTTGTACGGATTTTTATTATTATTATTCATCTTCTTCTTTTTATTTTTCTCCCGCTAAAACTGTTACTGCAGCCTACACCGTACATGGTACAGCGGTGCAATTTGGAGGGTTGGTCCAGACCCCTGCACGTAACTCAGACGCAAAAATGCACATATATCCACCAATAGGGGGCGCTATAATCAAGGATAACGCGTTTTGGTCTATAACTCCCACACCGTATGTCGCACATTCAAAAACCTTACATCCTCAGATTCCCTGAATAGTACTGAATCACGTGAGCTAGGCCCCGCCCATTTCCGCCATGACTTTTTTCCACGCAAAATTGCGAAAACTATAAAACCTATTTTTTCGAACTCCGACTTGGGATTTTGTCTGATCTGCGTGAATTTTGGCACATACACTCTTCTCATGGACCTGATCCAAAGTTATTACAAGAATTTTGTTTGGTTGCAAAATGCGCATATAATTAAAGAACAAATTTCTCTAGCTAGCTAAAAAAATGCTAACTCTTACATATCTTAGTCAAAGTAAATACTATCAATACCAGATCTTAGATCCTTGGTTCTCATCTGACTCTGAGGGTATGAGTCGAATTTGGTGAATGTTGGCCACTAGGGGGCGCTGCAAATGTGGAAAATTCATATCTCCTAAACGGCTGCACCGATTTCTACGAAATTTGGTGGGTATGATGAAGGGCCTTTCCTGAGGCCATATCTCTAAGGTGGGCGTGGCTGAACAATGTGGGCGTGGCTTATTACAAGTTAAACAACAAACATTTCCTACAGCTGAACTGTTCTGCTGAGGGCTGTGAAATTTCTATGGACCCTATAGAATAGGACACAGATCTACCAGAGCAAAAACTGTGGATGTACTCCACTAGGTGGCGCTATAACAGACAAATACACGTTTTTGCCTCTAACTTCCACAATTTAAATGACACATTCATAAACTTTACATCTTTTTATTCCTTGGATAGAGTTGAGTCTTCTGACATAGGCCACGCCCACTTCCACTGCATATTTTTCTTTCTAAGTCGCTACATATTGAAAACATACTTTTTCGAACTCCTACTAGGGTTTAAGCCCCATTGGCTTCAAACTTTGCAGAGACAATCTCCAGAGGCTTCTGATCTAAAGTTATTACAATCAGCTTTCTGCTGTAAAAAGTGTGCTAGTTATAAACGAGTAAAAATTTTTGTCACAAAGTCACAAAAAAGTTGGTCCGATTCACACGAAATTCAGTGAGTATGATGTGGGGTCACTCCTGAGACCAGCTGTAAAGTTTGGTAATGATTGGTCAACGTGGGTGTAATTTATTACAACACATCCCAGTCCCACACATTCCTCCTTTTGCATTCCTAATGCATTGGTCCCATTCCAGTGAATGCAGGGAATCCGGCTCCAACTGTTCCTGCAGCCTAAAGCGTACATGGTAGAGCGCTGACATTTGGAGGGTTGGTCCAGACCCCTGCACGGAACTGAGACGCAAACAATTATATATGTCCACCAGCAGGGGGCCATAGACCCAAGGCATATGCATTTTGGTCTATAACTCCCACACTGTATGTCACACATTAAAAAACCTCATATCCTCAGATTCCCTGAATAGGGTTGAATCATGTAGGCATGGTCAGGCAGATTCGGGGGATGACTTTTTTTCCGGCAAAATTGCGAAAACTGGAAAACCTACTTCTTAAAACTTCTACTTGGGATTCTTTCCGATCTACGTTAATCTTGGCATGTACGTTCTTCTCATAGACATGACACTAAGTTATCAAAAGGATTTTGTTTGGTCAAAAAATGTGAAAATTATTGATGAATAAATTTCTGTAGCTAACTTAAAAAATGTTAACTATTACATATCTCGGACAAATTAAATGCTATCAACACCAAATAGTAGATACTTTGTTTACATGTCACTGTGAGGGTATGAGCTGAATTTGATTAATTTTAGCCTCTAATGGGCGCTGCAAATATGTGAAATTTTTATCTCTGAAATGCCTTTACAGATTTCTATGAAATTTACTGAGTATGATGTGGGGTCACTCCTGAGACCAGCTGTAAAGTTTAGTAATGATTGGTCAACGTGAGTGTAATCTATTCCAACTAATCCCAGTCCCACACATTCCTCCTTCCACTCTACTGGTGCATTTGTCCCATTCCAGTGAATACAGCGGCTCAGACGGTGGAATACTAACTCCAACTGTAAACCCTTATGAACGGGTCCCAGCCTCCACCAGCTCAGCCCCAGACCCACGTCCTTCGGGGACGACTTCCGTGGGCTCTGTGGGGCCTGGGGTCCGAGTGGGCGGGGAGGCTTGGCCCCCGTTCATAACTGCTCGCAGTTCTAGTTGACTTTATAATCAGGGTTCGTACAGATTTTTCAAGGTCAAATTCAAGCACTTTTAAGGATCATTTCAAATGTTTTCCTGCACATCATCTTATCGCTGAGGTCAAATACATTTACTAATTTTTCATAATTCTTTCACTTTTTATCACAATGATGCACATTGTTGTATTGTAAATTGTGATTCATTATAGCAAAAAGTTTAGAAAACAAAGAACACAAAGTTTCATAGAAAAAACGAGTACCTGGAGTCGAACAGAGAGCACCTGGAAATTTTATTTTTTGACAAGGTTTTATTTTTCTAAAAGTATCACCTCTGTGTAAGTAGTTTTGGCTTGAGTTAATATGAAAAATAAATACATAAATAACATCAGTCAGAATTGCAAGCACCTAAAAAAATTCAAGCACTTTCAAGGGTCATTTTTAAACGGTTTCCTGCACATCATCTTATCACTGAGGTCAAATACATATGCACATCTTTCATAATTTTTTTTTCACAGATGTACATTGTATTATGTATAAGCATCTAAAATGATGATTAATAACAGCAAAAAGTTTAGAAAATAAAGAACACAAAGTTTGATCCAAAATAGAACGGCATAGTTGCACAAAGATTTCGATAAAACTGTACCTGGAGTCGACCTGAGTACATTTGTAACATAAAGTTTTGTTTATTTATTTCAAATATTGCATCAAAATCAAACAACGAAAGAATTATATAAAAAGAAAGTCAAACATTCGAAAAGGAGCGGGAGTTTCCTAAATGTATCACCTCTGTGTAAGTAGTTTTGGTTTGAGTTAATATGAAAAACAAATCCATAAATCACATCACAGTTAGCATTCCAAGCACTTAAACTAACATTCAAGCACTTTTCAGACCTTGAAAACACATTGAAATTCAAGTATTTTCAAGGGTTTCCAGCACTGTATGAACCCTGTATTTTAATAAACCACAGGACCACAATCCAAGTCAATAACTTTATTAGAAAAATAGGTTTAACTCGCCTCACTGTACAATATAAAACAATTCATTTGCAATAATGCAAATACAGTTGTTAGCAAAAAAAAAAGTTCCTGAACCTGTTGAATTGTTGATCCAACAGTCAGTCAATACTAAAAAAAAAACTGCAATCTTTTTCACAAAAAAATGAACAAGTTGCACAATTCAAGACACTTTGTTTTATGGCAAATGTCACAAATAGGCAAAGACTACGACACACTACGGGCTGAAAATGTTACTTTTTTTAAAGGAGAAATCATCACAAACGTGGCTTTGTGTGAGATGATGCGTTTGACGTTGACTGGGAAAAAACAGACTTTATATGAACTTCAAAGATGCAAAAACGGACTTGAACGGACTTCTGATGCCGTGTCCTACAGTTCCCAGAATGCCTTGTGCACACTCCACTCAGACTACAGCCTTGTTATGTAACATTTGAGTCTTTTTTTTTTTTCGTTCTTATTTCTCTGGAAGTAAAAACTCTTCATAGATATTCATCCCCCAAGATTAAATATTTGAGTTGGATTTTTCCTCCTTTAAACATTTTATTTCCATAATAACATGAATTCTAACTTTGTAAAGAGTTTAACTTAAGCCTTTTTACATCTACAGGATCTTTTGTCACAACCAAACACTGTCTACGGTTCTAATCAGTCTACAGCTGGGGGGGTCAAACATACAGCCCACAAACAGTCCAATTAGGCCCGAAGCCCAAAGAGGCCCAAAAACGGTCCAATCAGGCCCGTGGGCCCAAAGAGGCCTACAAACAGTCCGATCAGGCCTGAGGCCCAAGAGGCCCACAAATGGTCCAATCAGGCCCGTGGGCCAAAAGAGGCCCACAAACGGTCCAATCCGGCCCGTGAAAAAAGAGAATGATCGTTTTAGTTCCATCAAAAGTGGATCAGACCAGGAAAATACATTCACAATAACACAGAAATAATGACAAAGACAAATTTGTTTTTTTTTTTTTTTTTTTAAGTGTTTAAAAAAAGAAAGTCAAATTACATGACCATTTTTACATGAATAATGTGAAATGTCTTTAGGAAAGTGCAATTTTAATGATATTTGTTACCATTCCTCAACTGTTTATTCATGTTTTATTACTTTTACATGTTATTTTTCTACTTTTTTTTGGTCATTTTTCATTATTTGTTCATTTTATTGATGCTTCCCACATTTCTATACGTTTTATTCATGTTATTGTGTATTTTATACAATTTTGTTCATTTTTATTGGTAATCTGACATTTATAGGTTTTTATGTTATTATTTTACTGGTCCAGCCCACTTGAAATCATACCGAGTTGTGAATTAAAAAAATGTGAATAATCTGAAATGTCTTGAGAAGTGCTATTTTAACAATATTTAATATTTCTCAACTTTTTACTCATTTTTGTGCATGTTTTGTTGCTTTTATCATTTACTTTATAAATGTTTTTGTAATTTGGGATTATTTTTGTACATTTTTATTCATGTTAGTGTATTTTGTTTGTTTTTAATGGTAATTTTTGACATTTATAGGTTTTTATTTTACTGGTCCGGCCCACTTGAGATCACATTAAGCTGTGAATTAAAAAAAAAAAGTGAATAACCTGAACAAATGTGAATAATCTGAAATGTCTTGAGAGAAGTGCAATTTAAACAATGTTTCTTAATATTTCTCAACTTTTTAATTTTTCTGCATGTTTTGTTGCTTTGATCATTTATTTTATAAATGTTTGTCATTTTTCATTATTTCTGTTCATTTTATTCATGTTTCTCACATTTCTGTAAATTTTATTCATGTTATTTTGTATTTTATACAATTGTTGATTTTTTTTTTATTGGTAATCTTTGACATTTATAGGTTATTATTATAAAAATGTGAATAATCTGAAATGTAGTAAGAAAAGTGCAATTTTAAGGTTTCTGAGTATTTGTCAACTTTTTGTAAATTTTTATGCATGTTTCGTTGCTTTTATAATTTAGTTTATACATTTTTTTGGTCATTTTTCGTTATTTCTGTTCATTTTTTGTGTTCATTTTTATTGGTACTTTTTGACATATATAGGTTGTTATGTTATTATTTTACTGGTCCAGCCCACTTGAAATCATACCGAGTTGTGAATTAAAAAAATGTGAATAATCTGAAATGTCTTGAGAAGTGCTATTTTAACAATATTTAATATTTCTCAACTTTTTACTCATTTTTGTGCATGTTTTGTTGCTTTTATCATTTACTTTATAAATGTTTTTGTAATTTGGGATTATTTTTGTACATTTTTATTCATGTTAGTGTATTTTGTTTGTTTTTAATGGTAATTTTTGACATTTATAGGTTTTTATTTTACTGGTCCGGCCCACTTGAGATCACATTAAGCTGTGAATTAAAAAAAAAAGTGAATAACCTGAACAAATGTGAATAATCTGAAATGTCTTGAGAGAAGTGCAATTTAAACAATGTTTCTTAATATTTCTCAACTTTTTAATTTTTCTGCATGTTTTGTTGCTTTGATCATTTATTTTATAAATGTTTGTCATTTTTCATTATTTCTGTTCATTTTATTCATGTTTCTCACATTTCTGTAAATTTTATTCATGTTATTTTGTATTTTATACAATGTTGTTGATTTTTTTTTATTGGTAATCTTTGACATTTATAGGTTATTATTATAAAAATGTGAATAATCTGAAATGTAGTAAGAAAAGTGCAATTTTAAGGTTTCTGAGTATTTGTCAACTTTTTGTAAATTTTTATGCATGTTTCGTTGCTTTTATAATTTAGTTTATACATTTTTTTGGTCATTTTTCGTTATTTCTGTTCATTTTTTGTGTTCATTTTTATTGGTACTTTTTGACATATATAGGTTGTTATGTTATTATTTTACTGGTCCAGCCCACTTGAGATTATACTGAGCTGTGAATAAAACAAAAATCTGAACAAATATGAATTTGAAATATTTTAAGAGAAGTGCTATTTCAACAATTTCTTATTTCTCAACTTTTTATTTATTTTTGTGCATGTTTTGATTTTATCATTAAATTTTTTTTTTTTTTTGGTCATTTGTCATTGTTTATGTCCATTTTGTTCCTGTTTCTCAAATTTTAGCACGTTTTAATTCATGTTATTGTGTATTTTGTTCATATTTATTCATTTTTTTGGTCATTTTTATCTGGCCCACTTGAGATCATATTGAGCTGTGAATAATAAATGTGAATAATCCAAAGCTGAAATGTCTTAATATAAATCTGTGTAATTGTGCCAATATTCTGTCTGTTCTGAAATGTTTTGTGTATTTGCAGATCCACTGTGATCTGTACGTTATAATGAATATGTAGAAATAAGAAGCTGAGACACTATGAACTTAAATTGCACTTATTTTTCTTCATAAATGTCAGTTCATTCACATTTTTTAAAGGATAGTTTGTAGACGTTAACATTTTCATCATGTAATTTGACTTTTCTCTAAAACATGAATGAAAGGTTGTATCTGTCATTATTTATGTATAATTATGTTCCTATTTGATTGGTTCTGATCCACTTTAGTTGATATTGGTCTGGATGTGGAACCTGAACTAAACTGACTTCGACGTCCCCGGTCTACAGTGTGAAATGTCTAATGACGCTTCTGTCCATTTCTGCAGTTATGTCCTGTCAGATGGGCTTTTAAGGTTTTAAAAATGAAAGGCAGCTTCTGTGGACGTCTATGGTCATTCATGAGCAAACACAAACAGGACATGCGTACACTGATGGGACACATGGTCCACCGTGGAAGACCGACAAGGACCACAGCCCCTCAAAGAAAAGCCACAAAAACAGTACAAAAACAACCTCCGGTACAGTCCATCGCCATGACGCCCAGGCTTGTTCAGGCTCATTTTGGGAACGCGCCTACGCCACGTCTAAGGGTCGGTGTGGGTAGTTTAACATGGGGCTGAGGGAGGGGCTTATCCGTCTATGGGAGGAGTCTGATGTTAGATGGAGGTGAGTATGGTTCAGGTTTAAGGGAAACGGACTGAACAGGTTCAATATGTGGACAAAAGTGTGCGGACACGTTGAATTCAGGTGTAATGACTAATGTCACAATATAGTTTTATACTGGGATAAATGAGTTTTTCTATATTTTTTTTAATATCTAATCTTTTAAAAATAAATCAGCGCCAACTCCCAACAACAGACAATGTATGGGTTTTATCAGTTATCTCTTTGACATTTCCATATTTTTTAGAAATAATTTGAGATACAAATAACAGTCTGTGTTAATGTACACAATTTATCAAATTTTAATTAGCTGATGTTAAAGGGGAATTGCGTCTTCTTTAAAACACCCAGAATATGATCCAAATCCCTACAGTTACGTCTCTGCTCAGCCTTTTTAATCAATGTAAATACTTGAGTACAGGGGTGTCAAACATATGGCCCATGGGCCAAAACTGGCTCACCAAATGGTCCAACCTGCCCCCGTGGGATAAATTTCAGAAGTGCAAAAGTTATACTGAAATTATTTATAGTTAAGGATGTTCAGGTTCCATATACAACTTAATGGGATTTCAAGTAAAATAACAACATAAGCTATAAATAATGACACATCCTTAGTTTCTCCTTGGTTTAATGTGAAAAAAGCAATATTATAGTAAGAAAACGTCCATAATTACATAATGCAATTATAATTATTTACACTATAGAAACATTTGGGGTTATCGTTATTTATAGGTTAATATGCAAGTATTTTAGTTTAGATCATATTGGTCTGAATGTGGAACCTGGACTAAAAAGGTATTAACACCATTCACTGTTAATATCTTCACTGTAATTTTTTTCATTTCATAAATACTGGACCCTTTGGTGGGCCAAAAAGTAACTGAACTTTCACACTGAAAGAACAAAAAAATTTGGATTTATAGATTATTATAATGTTATTATGGTTATTTTATGTTATTTGACTTAAATCACATTGGTCTGTATGTGGAACCTGAACTTAACTGCGTTCTCTGCTTCAATAGGTGTTTTTTTGGTATTGGATTTTCCAGGTGTGTTAAATGTGTTCTGCTGCGTCTTCCACCTGCTGTGGATTGTGGGTAAAACTAGCCCCCAAACCCACTTCATTCCATCCACACCAACCCTTCAGCTGAGAACTACAACTCCACTGCTGCTGCTGCTGTTCGTTTACCTCTGAGGTGGAAGGTTTGGGTTCCTCAAGTAAAAAAAAGGAGATAGCAGGTAAAAACCTCATAAACTGAGGTAGTTAGACCATTGGCGGTTCTTAAGGAACCGTTTTCCTGGAATGGTCGAGCTTCAGCGGCGGTGGATCGCACCTGAACGCTGCACGCCGATCCTCTCCGATAATCAGAGACCATCTCTTCTAGTCTGTTACAGATGTCATTCAACAACCAAATTGAACATCACAGCTCCGAGTGAACAAAAACAAAAGTGCTACGACTTTTCCAGAAGATGTCCACCATTAATTCTTACTTGGTAAGTCTCGTATGGTGGGTCTGTCTGGGGCGGGTGAGGGAGGGGAGGGGGAAGGGGAGGCTTTCATACTTTAAAGAAAAAAAAAAAATAAAAAAATCGCTCTTCTGATTATCTTCAAACGTGGCAGTTTCAGGAGATGTGGAATACCATTGGACCACTGAGTCAGGTGACCTTACCATTCCATCCACTGGCGGCCTGCAGTGTCAACGCCAAACACTGGTCAGTCTTCATAGCGACACATCAGGACCGGCCTCGACCCCTTTTCCCTGCTAGTCAGGTAACAAAAGGAAGCAATTAGAGAATGGAAAACAGGATCATGTTACATCTATACACACAGCTACTGTTTAAGGTCATCCACACACACATACACTGTGAAACTGTAGAGGAAGAACTGTGTAACATGTAAAAATGAATCTGCAAACATTAGACGAAACAAGACGCACGCCCTGGGGTTTAACATGCACATGTCAATGCCTTTAAAGAGAACGACAGTAGCCGGGGCGGGCTCAAATCATTTAAGGTGCAGC
>NW_021941601.1:0-47500 GCF_902148855.1 Sphaeramia orbicularis | reverse complement strand
TCTCTTCAAAGTGAATGAAAGCGTAGTCTTTCAACTTTTTCACTCGTTCCAGTTTCCCGAACTCACTGAACGCCTTCTCCAGGATTTCCTCTGTGACGCCATTAGCAAGATTTCGCACAAATAAAACCTTGACCTGCAACACAGACACACAAAGTCATGTTTACTACCATCAACTCCTTCCACTATGCACTGTAATGGTATTTATGCACGTTCCCACTGGAAAATTACACTTCACAGTTTATTGTTGCACCTTTTACAGTTTGATTGTCCAGATTTTTTTTTTTTTTACCAGTTGTTTTTAAACTTATAATTTATTATGTATAGTGTGTTTCTCTCATGTTCTATTTTTCCTGTTTGTCTTGCTGCTGCTTCTCTACAGTTTCAAAGTTGTCTTTCCCTCTATCTTTTAGTTTATTGTGCTACTTATTTGTGTTTATTTTGTCCATTTTCTTGCTTATTTTGTTCAGTTTTCACTAGTTTTGCCGCTTATTTTTGTCTTTACTCATGTTGATGGTTAAGTTTGTCAGTTTCCTTATTTTGTTCACTTTTTAATCTGACATTTTCTTTGTATCTATCTATCTATCTATCTATCTATCTATCTTGTTCACTGTGCTAATTATTTATGTTTATTTTTGCCCAATTTCCGGCCTATTATATTAATTTTGTTCACGTTTCACTAGTTTTCTGCTTATTTTTTCATATTTTGTCATATTGATGCTTATATTTGTCAATGTTTCCTTATTTTGTTAAGGTTTTTGACTCCATCTGACATTTCTTCCTATTTTCTTCCTATTTATCTCCATCTATCCACTGAATGTTATCAGGGTGACTTTCACATACTATGCAGCTGTTACTTCTATAAAAACAAAATATTAACAGTTTGCCCTCTCACGTTGCTGAGATGATTCATCCAAATATATGCATTTCACTTCCTACTCAGATGACATTTCTATGCCTGAAGCACCTTTAAGGGGTCATGTTTACCTTGGCCATGACCTCCGGATCGGGGTCTTCGATGGGATCTGCCCACTCCACTGTCACCGTCACATTGCTCCAAACTTTCACTTTGCCACTCATTAACCGGCGTCGGGCCTGAGCTGCCGTTTTGTGGTCTTCATACTCCAGGAAGCAGAAGCCTCTGTTCTTCTTTTTGTCATCTGGTTGATGGTAGAGTATGACGTCACTGAGACCCTCTGTAGAGACAGAACAGCTGTCAACTAATGCACTCAAGGAAAGCAGAATAAGAGGTTAATATGGAAACTACAGAGAGCCAACATTAGGAAACACTACTACAAAAATGGAATACTATTTATTTGTAATTAAGAGTATTATTCTTGCATCTGATCCACTCATTTACCTGTGACTTTAGCGAACTCTTCAACAATCTGCTCCTTTGTTTTACTCTTGGGAATGGAGCCAACAAATAGCCTGTTGTTGGCGACTGATATACACACTCCAATGTGCTTGCCAGGGCGAATCTCATGATTATTACACTTAAAGAAAAAAAGAAAAAATATATTTAATGTTTTGACAAAAACGATACACGTCAAATACAGAAACACAACTCAAACAAAGGTTTCACGACAAAATTAGTGCTTATGATGAAGAAAAGGATAAGTGTTTGTAACTATAGTACTTGTTTATTCATTCTGACCTCCCATAAGTACACTCTGCTCATCACGGAAGTAAAGAGTCAAAAGACCACACACGCCATTTTCCCAGTTCCTGTACATCACTGTTCAGCCTGATCATCACTGTTCAGCCTGATCAACTTTTCATTTGAATTTATTCATTCATTGTTTCTTATTTTGACTTTGAACTTATGTTCACGGTCTCCTGCTTCCAGAACCTCAATATCTGAACGTTTTGATATGATTTTTGTTCAAATTCTCTCTGATGCTATGGCTGCCAGTCACTTCTTCTAGATCAGTGGTTCTTAACCTTGTTGGAGGTACTGAAACCCACCAGTTTCATATGCGCATTCACACATTTTAACACACACCCATCACCTAATTTCCATCAGGCTACAATAATAATGAATATTTACTGCAAATCAGTGTGACTTCTGCTGTTGTCGAGTGTGTGTCTTGACCTCCGCTGAACTCCTGAGACTGACTCACCGAACCCCTAGGGTTCAATCGAACCCAGGTTAAGAACCACTGTTCTAGATGCTTAACATTAGGACAAAGTTTGTGTTTTTTTTTTTTTTACTTTGATATTTGCTGTGTATGTTACATTTAATCCTGACTAACTCACCAACTTCACTGCCTCCTGGGCTGCTTCTTTAGTGCAGAATGTAACAAAGGCGTAGCCCCTGTTCAGGCCACTCAGAGGGTCCATCATCAGCCTGAGGTCCCAGATAGGTCCAGCCTTCTCAAAAAGAGGAACCAGCTCATCTTCAAACAAGTCACGAGGAATCTTCCCGACAAAGATCTATGAGGAAAAAAACGACATCATTTACACACTTGACCGAATTTAGATTGAACCACCAACACACACCAACAAAAAATACACACATAACAATCGAAAATAATAGCCATGGTGAGACGTACTTGAATAAAGCATTATTTAAAATCTTAGACTTATTGGATTGAGAAATTCAAGGTGTCTCTTTTAACAAATCAGATAACTTGACATGTAAAACAATGAACCCATTTACAATCACACCAATACTCTGATCAATACCTGATTTCTGGAGTTGTCAGATTATGCCAGTGATCATGTCAACAGTATAATTTGGTATGCTTTAACAGATAACAGCAGTAATCCGTTTATGAGAACTCAGATTAACACTCCTGGATTTCTCCCCAATACTCCAATGTCTTCCTGCATGTATACAGCTTAATCTGATTTATTTAGTTCTTTTATGTCTATGCATGTGTAAACAATTAAAATCGCAAAGATCGGAAGTTACGTAGTCAAACGTGAGCGGAAGACAATAACAGAAAGTTTAAGTCTGCCATCACTATGCATGTACAAACTCCGAAAGAAATCCGATAATGAACTGGAGTGTCTACACCAGGGTTTACAATTATCGCATTTCTTAAGTGCATATAAATGCATTAGATCTTATTACTACAATGATCTGATTGCTCCCAATTATCTGACTTATGATCATGTAAACAGGCTCTGTGTTTCTTAATTTGACTGTCAAAATGAAAGAATTTTCCAGGTACACGCCCTTCCTGCATGACAGTTTATTTACTCTTAACACAACATGACAAAGCGTACCTCTGTTCCAACCGTGGGTTGGGCACCGGAGTACACAGACTCGGGTGGGGGGCCACCATACTTTCGCTGGCCTGTTGTTACATCGAGGGTATAGTCGGTTCTGTCCAGGAGTTCTTTGATTTTAGCCTCGTCTGGTCCTTTAGTGGAATCTGAAACTTTAGTCCCTTGTTTCTCCCTCTGCCTGTAAGTCTTCATTACCCCACAGAGAAAGGCACTTTTGTTCTGAAAGAGAGGAATTGTTTAAGTCAGAATTTACAATTAAAATTTACAAAAGGCTTACTGTAATCTATATCTTAATAGGTAGTATGGTGAGGACGTACTTGCACATGTGATAAATCACTCTCTTTAAACTGGACCAGCACTTGCAGGGCCCCCTCTTCATTAAATTCTTTCAAAGCTTCGATGGCCCGTTCATCTAGATCGCTATGTGCTACCAGGCCTGAAAAATACAGAGAAAATATGTTAAGTACAAGTTAAAACACAAGTAGAGAGACCTGTTTATATTGCATGAAAAGCACTAGGTAATTCTCAGAGTTGTTGCATAACACACACCTAGTTAGAACCAATTTATACCGGAAGGAGCTAAGAAAGTGACGAGTTATGCCAGAAATGCATGTGTCTGAGTTTCATTATCACATTATGTTAATCACCGGTGGCACAGTTTGTAGTGTCAAATTTTAAGACATTAAATCTCCGTTTACACAAGCAATAGAGTGAAAGTAGAACAAAACGCTGCTCAAATACAAAACATGTTAGAATGTTGTACAATGTTATGAAACACAACAGATCATGTGTCAAAACGAAACTTATATAGCATTACTCACAATTAAATAACATCTTCCTGGATCCTTTTACTTCTGCTCAAAATGTAAAAATTCACCCACAGTAGCCTCACAGCTGCTCCATTGTTTCTTTGTGTGCTACTGAACCAGCTGGCTTCAACCTACCTTTCTTAAGACCCCCATCAAACACAGTGACTGTACTCAGCCATGTGACAATGTCTACTCTAATATCTAATACTATTGATTGGTAAAAACACGAGAAAGTAGCTCTGAGTGAGAGGAGACAAAGGTAACTGTGCGGAGCATTTTATTGATCTTATCATGGAAACGGATCTGAATGCAGGGTCAGTCAGGGTAGAGCTAGTAGAAATGTGAGACAACACAGATGCAAAGATGGAAGTCTCTGGAAATAGTAACACAAACTGCATTAGATTAAAGGTATAATAAAGTGAAATACTAATGATTTTACAGTATAACATGCCTTAAATCAAGATCTAGAAGAACAGGTGGACCACTTAGACACTTTGCTGTGCAGGAAATTAAGCTTCTTCCATCAATAACAAAAAAAATGAGCATAACAAAGACAACACCTTTTCTAATCCAGTTATATGCCGCTATTGAGGTATATCTTTGCACAAAAATCAGACTGAACTTCTGTGTTGTGCTTTATTACACACCTTTAAATGACTGGACAAAACTGAAACCCAAGTAAACAAGACAACTATGGAACAAACTCACCTGCTACGTAAAGTTCATCTAGCTTTTCAGCAACTTTTTGAGGTAAACCAGCCTCCAGTAGAGCCTGGAAATGTTCTGAGTGGGTAACCTCCGCTGTAGTGTCCATGGGCTCCTCTGTACCGTTCCCGTTAACGTGATCTGTGGCCATATCTTCAGACATCTGTGCAAAACAAGAGAATGTGATCAAAAACAGCAGCTTGGTTACATCAAGACACAAATGGGGTGGAAATAAGTGTCCGGTCGGTTTGGCGCCATCGTTCAAGCCTGGACGCCGTTTACTCATCTGAGCGGCTACAGTCAACGTGAAAATCAACAAGGCAGTTGCTTTCGACTGCTCTGCCTTGTTGACCTTTAAGAAGTATAATAGCAATCAATGTTACATTTTTCCACTGAGGTACACTAACATATAGTCGGTTTAAAAGCCGACCTTGCTGGTTTACAGGTTCTCTCTCCACCACGCCTCTACTGCTAGTGTTAGCTAGCTCGTGTAGATCACAGGCCTCAGCCTCTGCCGCGCGCGTGGACCCCAAAATGAATGATATGATCGCTGGTTAAAACCTGACTTTAAATTAAATTAGGCTCAGCAGCGGGTGTTTCTCTAAATCTAGCATGGAGCAGCAACAGGTACCAAGTCTGTATTACAAACCGTGAATCAAAGCAGACCGTTTTCCAAAATGCCGGCTAGCCGTGTAAATGAGCTGCTAGCATGCTAACATAGACCGGCCGTGCAACGCATCCAACACTGGTCTGCATCGAAGGCTCGCTGTGCAGCAAACGCAATGTTTTCACACGTTAAGACCGCAAAATCTGAGTGTACCTACCATGCGAATTTAAACTTGAGTGCACGATGCTGTTTTGTCGTGATGAAGGTGCTTCAAATAAAGGAAAATATTCACCCCGGTGCTTTCCTGATTAATTTCTTTACTCCCGGTGAAACAAAATGGCGGCTACGTAACGTCGCGAGCTCTGCTTGTAGCCTGTACATACGGGGTTTCTCAGGTGGCTGCGCACGGGCTGCTCAGTTTTCATATACAGTAGGAAATTAAATATTCAGGATGCTATCGCAACAGCTAGTAGATGTCGGCTCCTCAAGCATTTATCTATTAAATTTATTTGTTCTGTTTATACAGTGGGTGTACGTTTCGTTTGTACACTGAAGGAAAATATTAAGACAGGACACTGTTAGAACGTCCATATTCCTCATACAGTACATTTGGAGTCAAATAGGTATCAGTTCATAACGTGAAGAGAACATAATAGGCTTTCACGAATTCTCTATGATTTAATGTATTAGAATAGAAAATCAGAATTTCAGCGTTAGAGAGAAAATGTTTCTTCCACCACCTACAAATGAAATCTGTATGAACAGAGTAATTGTTAATCCAGTCCAGAAATCTTTTCTTAACCATTTTTAGGCTATTTCACTGTTATGTGGGTGCAGTAATATCACCCAGTTTTTCCATTAAGAGTCATTATTATGTTTAATATTTGTACCAGTAATTATTTATTATTTGTATTTACCAAGTAGACACCTAAGCAAGATTTTCTTTGGACACAATAAGGTATTTATTTACCTATTTAGTTATTGATTTAGTCATATCTCATTACCATGGTGTCAGATACCCACTGTGTTTAGTTACATTATTATTATTATTATTATTATTATTATTATTATTATTATTATTATTATTATTATTATTATTATTATTATTGTTGTTGTTGTTGTTGTTATCAGTTTTATCTTTTTTTATAATGGACTCGAAATCAACGTTTACAAAGAACCGTCCTGATAAAACTACGGAATACCGGAAATGTCGTCATATTTGGGCGGTGCTTCTTATTACTCTCATTGCTATTGGCTCAGCGCGAAATTTCAAACGCAGCTGCAGACGCTCAGAAAGTTAACGTTAGTGTTACAGTGAACGTCATGGAGAAAAGTTGGATTTTAAACTGAAGTACTCAATTATATCGTTAGTTAAACACTGGATTTGAATAATTCTTACGATTTTTGAGGATCTTAGCCAAAAGAGACATGGATATCGCGACGTATTTACAGTAAGTCACTGTAGCTGTAGTGTTGGCGGTTAGCATCCGTAGTACTGCAAATACAAACATGCTTCTTAGCTAATGTTTAATACTGACATTTGATATTATTTGGAAACTGTTGTGCACTCATTGACCTTTCAGATGTTTTGAGAGCAGCATCAGCTCATACACCGGAGATGACCCCCTGGATCAGTGGGACAAGTGAGTAACTCTTCACATCAGTATAGTACTAGTTAATGTTAATGCTAACGTTAATGTCCTTGTATTTGTTTCCATATTTCAACAAATCAGGTTGGTCATTGTCCAGCTGTATCCAACTGTATATCCTGATGTGACACTCTGTGAGCTTTAAAACAGTGGCAGATTACATGTCTTTTATTATTTTTTCATGACGCTGTTTTAATGAGTGCTAATGCATCTTCACACTGCTCTTAAAAATACTGTCAATCTCAGTACCTTCTTTATTAAAAGGCAACTGTTCCTCCTTTGGTTCTTTTAAATGTTTCACCTCTTTTCCATGAGACTTCCTTAGTTTTGTCAATGAATAATTTCATTAATTTTAGAAGTGTTAAAGTTGCGAAGAGCTTTACAATGAAAACACATAATAATAAAGAGAACCAGAACTTAAGGTAAAAGCAAATGTAATTTCTCTATTCTTTATTTATTTATTTTATTATGATTTACAATTAAGTCGACCTGCTTTATTCAAGGGAAATGCCCAAATATCCTTTTATTTGTAAAAATGTTACGTCAAAGACAAACTTAAACTGTGTTCTTTTCTTAAACTTTTATGTAGTTGGAGATCAACGATGACTGATAGTTTTACAGTTTTACATTGTGTCTTTACGTTGGCATTTCTTATTCAGGTAAAGAAATAAGTCTTCAGTATAAATACAAGAATAGTTCTTATTTTAAAGTCTTTCATCACATTATCTGTTGATGAAATAGTCGTATTTAATTCAGTTCTGCAAAATACTGTATGCATGTTCCATGTCCCTGTGTCAGTCTAAATAAACACTAAACAATCACATCTCATCTTATAAAATCTGTTAATGACAGTAATTAAAATATGTGACTGATTAAGTTACTTAAGTGACTTCTTATGAAAAATAAATCTCCTCTAACTTAACAGTGAACCGTCTGTTCTTCTGAAGTATTTCACACTGTTGTACAGTTTTTACAAAGTTTCTGTTGTGTGGTTAGTCATTGCTTCATTCATTCATTCATTAAGTTTCTGTTCTTATTCGTTGTATTCTGTTATGAAAAGTTGGAAAGCAAACTGTTCTGTTCTGCTTCACTTTAATGCATGTTTAAAATGATGCTTTACTTAGAAAACTCAGACAGAACATCATCAAACAAGAGGTCCAGTTTCTTTCTGCTCACGATAAAAATCATTTGGGTCATTGACAATCTACACATATTTAATTTTCTAGTTACTAGTGAAACATCTAAAAGTTTGAGTCACTAATATAAATATAAATTCAGTCCAAATACTGGTTTTCTGTCATTTCCAAGATACAGTCATGGGTCAAAATGTGAAGTAGTGTGAATTAATGATAAAATGGGTTTTAATCCAAAGGAGTTTTTGCGTCGGAGCAAAATGCTGTCTGTACATGATGATACATTCACTTTACAGGTTATTCATACTGGAAGATTTATACATCATATATGGTTTTACCTACATTGACAGGGCGCTTGTGCAGGCCTTGAAAGTTTTAAAAAGTGTGGAATTTTGATGCACTGCAATTTTGTGGGAAAGTCTTAATAACGTATGGAAGAAAGTTTCTCTCATTGTCACATTTTAGAGTATGAACACTGGCACATAATCTGGTAAGATAAGAAATTCATGAGGAAAACAAAGAACTGGTCGGTACTGGAATGATTCTAGTGAAACTTGTTTGTGTGATATTCATGCACTTTTGTGTGGTTTTCATAGGTTTTGAAAATGTTTGTCAGTAAAACATAATTTACTGTGAATTATTCATTCACTCATTCAGACATTTATGAAAATGAACTTATCTACTACACACAACAGGTACAATCTCAACCAAAAAAAGCAGGAACATAAGTATAAAAGTACATAAAGTCAAGGTCTGGGGAACAAATGGCAGTTTTGAAAAAGTCTGGAATTTTCATTTGGATAAAGAGCAAAACACCCTGGTTGAGGTAAAAAAAACCCTCAGTGTGTTTAATGGTTGAATATGTGATTGAATGTACTCTTAATATTTTAGTTTTGGTTCAAATGGACCTAATTTAGTGTCTAAGGGAATATTTCCATATTTATCGTCGCCACCTGCTGGTTAGTTTGGTTTATCATTAAACTTGTCTTCTGTGTTTTTATACTGTCATATTCTGGATTTTCTCAGGTTCAAAACACACCATCTTTATATTAAATACATTTGAGAAGTTTAACTTGGATCACTTTGGGTCTTGTTTTGTCATTGAGTGGTGACAAAGGGTCCTGAAGCTGGTCCAGCTCAGAACCACTGCTTTAACACATTTTATCTTCTGTGCAGATATTTAGTCTGTAATGGCAGACCAGTGTTACTGTACTTCAAACGTGGTCCCTGAATGCCTTGTCTACTGTGTCCTCTTTAGGTTTGCGGAGTACATGGAGCAGAGATTACCTGCAGATGGAGCCAAAGGGATGTTGCTGGTGTTTAACAGAATAGTTGAGAAGTTTCTGGACATGGAGCGCTACGCCAACGACGTCAGATACGTCAACTACTGCATCAAATGTGTAAGTGAACCAATATTTTGCCTGTCATCAAATGTTTTGTGTATTTGTAGATCCACTGTGATCTGTACGTTATAATGAACACGTGGAAATGATAACCTGAGGCAGAGTATTGATAAAAATTGCACTTTTTTTTCTTAATAAATGTCACTTTCTTCATGGTTCATGTTATTCACATTCTTTTAAAGGATAGTTTGTAGATGTAAATGTTTTCATCATGTCATTTTACTTTTTCACTGTAAAACATAGATAAAAGTCTGTATTTGTCATTATTTCTACAGGGTGTCCCATAAGTCTCCATACATAGGAAAAATAAACGTTTCTTGACATAAACCATTTTTATTTATATAATATGCTCTATATGACTGCCATTTTGTCGGGAACACATTTCAATGCGTGTCCTCCACTGCTGAAGAACTATAAAGAAGAAATATAAAGAAATACATGTTAGAACCATATATGTATGGAATGTATTATGTCTCCTGTGTATGGCGACTTATGGGACACCCTGTATATTATTCTGTTATTATTTTACTGGTTCTGATCCGCTTTACATGACACTGGGAGGATGTGGAACCTGAACTAACAGGAGTCTGACATCCCTGTTCTAACCTCTGACCCTGCGTTCTAGGCCAGTTCTTACCAGGATCCCATCGCGCTGTTCAGTCACGTCTTCAGTAAAGGGGTGGGCACTCGGACGGCAGCGTTCTACATGGCCTGGGCTCAGCAGTTTGAGCAGAAGAGCATGAACGAACAGGCTGACGTGGTTTACCAGAAAGCACTGGAGAACCAAGCCCAGCCGACCGACGCTGTGCTCCACCACTACAGGTTAGAGGAGGTGTGTGTGTGTGTTAGGGCTGTAAGAAAATATGGGTTCTGCAATATATCGCAATATTTCAGTTCACAATACTCTATTGATATTAAAAAGTACTGTATTGATATTTTTAGGTATTTATTGAAATGCAGATACTGTGGAGGTTCATTTAAGTTTTTTGTTTATATTTTATTAATTATTCTTTAACACTCTTTTATTAAATAATATTCATTCTTTTGTTTGGATTGAACTCAAATCCTGTTCTGATGTTAGTTGTGAACTAATAGAATCTGAACATTTGAACAGGATCTGAAACTGGAATGTCTGTAAAACAGAATTTCAGTTTGAACACATTTTGAACATTTGGTGATAGAACATTAGATCCTGTTGAGATCAAATAAAAATGTGTTCAGTATTTGTGCAGATTTCTGGTGTCATTCAATTCTTCATAGAAATAATCATTTAAAAAAAGAAACAAACTAGAAAAGCACTGTGAGAGCGCAGACCTCCGCCAAGGCAGATCAGTGCGCCCCCTCCCCCCCGATCACCACCAAAATTTAATCATTTGTTCCTTGTGCCAGTATCAATATTTCCTGAAATTTTCATCCAAATCTGTCCTTAACTTTTTGAAAGATCCGGATCAGTCTTTGCCATTTGATAGAACACCCCATTGTAAATCCCTGAGTCAGATTGCATGAGATTTGCACAATTCCCCCATATTGTGATTTCCACCATAAATATTAGTCCCATATTTATTTGACCTATATTTTAAGATTCCTTGACCATGAAAACATACCATTAGCAACTGGATTCATAATTATATCCTTATTAGTTCAGTAGTTATTCACGAAAATCACATTTCTCGTAATGGCGGTTTTCTTCTGGATCTAGCTCCTTAAGTATTAAAGCTACATGAAATCCGGTGGCATACTCCCAATGCGGAACTGACTGAGCTACACGATGGCGCTTGTCAGAAATTTCTACCTTTAATATTAAAGGCACAGTAGGCCAAAAAGTAAGGGCACCCCCATTTTTTATATAAATTGAGATAAAATCCGCCTTCTGGATCAGATCCGGATCAGCCTTTGAAATGTGATAGAGGACCCCATTGTCAATTCCTGAGTTAAATTTCATGAGTTTTGGTCAATAATTAAGCGAGATATAGGGAAACGAAAATTTTGGCCCCATTTACCACAATGTTAACGAAAATTTCAAAGTGATCCAGAATCCAGGATTTCTCCCAGATCACCCCCAAAAGTTAATCATTTCTTCCTTATCCCATTTCCAACAAACCCTGAAAATTTCATCAAAATCTGTCCATAACTTTTTGAGTTATGTTGCACACTAACAGACAGACAAACAAACAAACAAACAAACAAACCCTGGCAAAAACATAACCTCCTTGGCGGAGGTAAAAATTGCCTTTTTTAACAGTATCGTGATATATTGCAATATGTTGTATCGTGATCCTAGTATTGTGATTTGTATTGTATCGCCAGATTCTTGTCGATACACAGAACTAGTGTGTGTGTGTGTGTGTGTGTGTGTGTGTGTGTGTGTGTGTGTGTGTGTGTGTGTGTGTGTGTGTGGCCACAAGTGATGGAAATCACACCAGACATGTCATTTGGTAAAATTCGATTTGAATAAAATGTTTTTGACCATTATATTTTTTTAATAATATGCACTTTTGCCCATGTGTACAGACTTAAGGGACTGCTAATATATTATACTGTATTATTATATGATACATGTTACTTATAGGTTATTACATTACTGGTTATTACTGTAGGATTCTTGACAACAATAGAATTAAATTTTAGTCATTTCTAGTCTTGATATGTATGATGAAAACCTACTCAACAAATTCTATCTTAAATATGTGCATTAATGCATTGAATGATGAAACGCATGTGATCCACAGGCAGTTTCAAGCCCGAACCCGAATCCAGAACCAAACAGCATCAGGTTGGTATTTTTACTTTTAGTTCTTTTATTTTAACACAGTTGATGTCTCTGAGTTTGGATTGGATTCATCAACGTAGGTTTGATTAGATTTGACTAGATTGGGTTAGACTAGAGTTGATTAGATTTGATTATATTAGACTAGATTTGTCTTGGTTAGACTAGACTGGATTAGATTAGACTGGATTAGATTAGACTAGACTAGACTGGATTGGATTAGACTAGACTAGACTGGATTAGATTAGACTAGACTGGATTATATTAGACTAGACTGGATTAGATTGGACTGGACTGGATTAGATTCGAGTGGATTGGATTAGATTAGACTGGATTGGATTAGATTAGACTACACTGGATTGGATTAAATTAGACTAGATTGGATTAGATTAGACTAGACTGGATTGGATTAGACTAGACTGGATTGGATTAGATTAGACTGGATTGGATTAGATTAGACTGGATTGGATTGGATTAGATTAGACTAGACTGGATTAGATTAGATTAGACTAGACTAGACTGGATTGGATTGGATTAGATTAGACTGGATTGGATTGGATTAGATTAGATTAGATTAGACTAGACTGGATTGGATTAGATTAGACTAGACTGGATTGGATTAGACTAGATTGGATTAGATTAGACTAGACTGGATTGGATTAGATTAGACTAGACTGGATTGGATTAGACTAGACTGGATTGGATTAGATTAGATTGGATTGGATTGGATTGGATTAGACAAGACTAGACTGGATTGGACTGGATTAGATTAGACTTCATTGATCCCATAACAGGGAAATTCACTGGTCAAGGCAGCAACAGACTAAAGTGCGAGAAAGAAAAAAACATGTTCATGCGTAAAGATAATGCAAAAGACAAACAATGTAAAAAAAAAAAAAAAAAAAAAAAAAAATATATATATATATATATATATATATATATGTGTATATATATGTGTATATATATGTGTGTATATATGTGTATATATATGTGTGTATATATGTGTATATATATATGTGTATATATATGTATGTATATATATATATATATATATATATATATATATATATATATATATATATATATATGTATATATATGTATATATATATATATATATATGTGTGTGTATATATATATATATATATATATGTGTGTGTGTGTGTGTATCTATATATATATATATATATATATATGTGTGTGTGTATATATGTGTGTGTGTATATATATATATATATATATATATATATATATATATATATAAAAACAATGTACAATAATAATAATAGCAGTAGGTAATAAAATTTTCTGGACTATATAAATTTACATATTTAGAACTGATGGCGTCAGCCTGAGAAAGAACAGTCACAGAAGTGTAAATATTTAGGAGGATCTAACAGCAGGAACTGTATTTGTAGTGACGCTGGGCAGAGAGAATCACAACTACAGTAGAGCTGACAGTATTTTCAAGTCTAATGTTTGTTTTTTATTTATTTATTTTTTTGATAAATCAGGTGGACGGACTCCTTTACAGAACTCCCATTTAACCAATCAGATGACAGCGCAGACAGAGCCAGCCCCTCAGACCAACATATGGGTCTGTTTTAGCCCCAGTTATTCTAAACTGATCACAGTGAGTTTTTCTATTATTATAAACAGATGTGTTTGTGCTTTTGTTCCAGACTTCGATAGACTGTCCACCCAAACCAGCCGCCTATAAAACCACCATCACGTAAGTCACTTCTTGTTGTGGACTTCTGCCTTAACCCTCCTCTTGTATCTGTTTACTTTGTTGCTCGTGTCTGGTTTTGTTGACTGTGAAGGCGTTCGATACATAAAACCTACACTTTTACCTGGTTGAACACGTTGAGAATTAGGTCCAGTGGATCTTTAACCCTCTGTTGTCCTGCCCACAAAGGTCCTTTTAATCACCAAAAAAAGTAATATGCACAGTACTGTAGTAATGTCAATGTTTTTTTTCTTTCATATAATTGAAATGATGAATAATTATTTGTTATGACGAAATTTTCACCACCCCGTCTGTCATTTTAATGGACAATATAAGTGTTTAGCACAGTAATCCATGTATCGTTCGTTCTTTTCATATTCAACTGAGAATCCACAATCAGAAAATGAAAAAATTACTTATTTCATTATTCTCGTGCAAAATCAAAAAACAAATTGTTTTTCATTCTTTTGATTGTACGCACAAACTAAAAATTGTAAATAATCAAATGGACCAAATGTGTGGTTTCATGTTGACATTTTTTATATCTGATTTGGTCTGACCTGGTAGTTCCTGACTTGTTGGTGTGTTGTTCTGGACAGTCGTGGGTTTGTTAGTATTCTGTCTAATGCATTCTGCGATAACAGAGAATTTGGTGTTATTCAGAGGAAACAAACGTGTTACTGTGAAGGAGGACAACATGACAACTGGAAAAAAGGTCCGGATCGTCCGGGTATTGTTGTTCTGTCCTATTCAGTGGGTCCATGGGAGACAATCAAAGGAGAAGACACTAAAACTAACACAACAAGCCAGGAACTAAAAATCAGTTATCAAAAATGTCAACATGAAACCGACATTTGGTCCATTTGATTATTTCCAATTTCTAATTAGTGCGTACAATGGAAAGAATGAAAAACAACTTTGTTTTTTGATTTGTACATGAATAATTACATAATGAGTCATTTTTTCATTTTCCGATTGCGGATTCTCAATTGAATATGAAAAGAACAAAAGACACATGGATTTGCAACCTCTGGTTCTGATCCGACCTCACCGTCACTAAAAACATATAGAAACGAGGGATGTAAACTATTAATCGACTTTCAATTAATTGTCTAAGAATTTGCTCCATTAAATTATTAACTGTCAGTTAATTGCCCTTTTCCACGGCGGGATTTATGGTGTCGACAGTAGGGGGAGCCACAGGCCAAACTATGCTTCATTGCTGAAGTTGGGGAGGGGGGGCATCTTCGCTGAAATCTGGCTCCATCGTGTCAGGTAGTGATGCAACATCATAAACACCCATTTCTTCTAAACTGCCCCTCTTCAAATCCACTTATTTTAATTAATTTCTCTGTTGAATGTCTTTAGTTCTACTCCATAAATGTCATTGTCTGTTCTATATCCAGTGGTTCAATAAATCAACCATTACGGAATATGACATGCTTTTTTCATGAAATGTACAAACATTATTTAGCTTTTATTCTTATAGACCCTATCAAAAGACAAATTCAGGTTCTCAGGAAAATCGCCGCTTATCAATTAATCGTTAATTAATCAATTAATGGATTAATTGATAATTTGCATCCCGAATAGACACGTATGAAGGCCCATGTATCTGAGTCACTGAATCAGGAACCTGTTGTATTTTGCGTTTCCTTCAGAGTTTCCCGGTCGGAGACATCAGGGACCATTCCCTCCAGCTTCGGTGTTCCCACCGTGGCGGCCTACAACAAAGATGAGCTGGAGTGCGAAGGCTCCGAGCTGTGCTTCGAGGAGGTTCGGGCTCAGAGATACTTCCACAAACTGCAGGAGAAACAGGAGGAGGAGCGCAGGAGGAAGAGTAAGACCAGGGTTTTACAGACGCCACAGTCTGAACGACGCACTTTTATTCAGGGGGTTTGACCGTCAACGTGTTTGTGTGGTTTCACTGATAGCAGAGGAAAAGCTGAGGAAGGAGGAGGAGGACGTCCTGAAAGTGAAGTCCATGTTGGAGGAGGTGAACCGAAAGCTGGAGGCCAGGGGAGCTTTTCCCATCCACGACACAGCACAAACATCTGACCGGGTGAGACTGAGGCTCCGTTCACAGCACGTCTGAATGCACAATTCAGATTTTTTTGGTGAAATCCGATTTTTTTTTTTTTTTTTTTTTTTTTTTTTTTCTGTTTGTTCATATTTCACATTAAATGCGACTTCTCAGTTTTGAGTCTGAAGTGAATGTGACCCTGAAGTGACCCACATGCACTAAAGAGGTCCTGAAGTGACCCACATGCACTAAAGAGGTCCTGAAGTGACCCACATGCACTAAAGAGGTCCTAAAGTGACCCACATGGACTAAAGAGGTCCTGAAGTGACCCACATGGACTAAAGAGGTCCTGACGGAATACAAGACCATGCAGACATACACAGTGTTCACAGAAGGAAATATGGTTTTCCTCCGCTCCTCCTCCTGGAACGCAGAACTGTGACGTTTGTCGCATTTCAATGATGTAAAGGTTGGATAAATGTGACCTGGATGTTCAGACTGAAGTCACACTGGAAAATATCAGATCCGGATCAGATTTCGGACCACATATGAAAGTGGTCTGGGTCAGATTTAGGACCACATATCAGGGGGTTTTCTAGAAAAAATTAGTTAGAGGGAGCACAGGTAGGCGAGGGAGCGAAGCGGCCAAGCAGGGGGGATTGTGCGCGGTCTGAAAAGACACCAATTCGTGTTGTTTTGAACTGTCAGACGGTCTATCTACTATGTTTACGATAGTTTTGGAATAATTATATCGTTTTTGATGACCAGGCACATTGTCATGTGTTGTTGCTGTGGTAGTTTCGCCAGGAAAATATCGTTTTTGGAAAGATTGCATGTTGTGTAAGTACTGTGTTGCAGGGGTTTCAATAATTTTCAGAGTAGACAGTTATTTGTTAAAAGTAGGTGGCTCTTCCCAGATGGAAGGGTGGGGTCCAGGGGCAAAGCCCTGGTGGGGGGTATACGTGGGGCGAAGCCGATATCCAATATATCGTCCGATAACCGATATATTAGCCAATATATGAAATAAGAGCATTGAGATACACAGGAAATATACTGTACATGAACATAAATTCTTATAATACCCAAAATATGATTCAACACAAAGAAGCAGAAGACTACTAAATTAAAATAAGGAACTTTAATTAGTAACACTGTCAACATAAGGACTATAAACCTACTGATAAATAAGAAAAGGCAAACTGTAAACACAATGATATAAGAAAAGGCAAACTGTAAACACAATGATATAAGAAAAGGCAAACTGTAAACACAATGATATAAGGAAAGCAAACTGTAAACACAATGATATAAGGAAAGCAAACTGTAAAACCCAGTGCTAAATCAGTAAGTGTGTAGTGTTCTTTGCTTTGCTGGTGCTGGAGCCCTGGCTAACTCTTTCACTGCAGATGTTCATCTAGCTCCTGTGGAGTCTTTTGTGAAGTGGTTCCACACCTTCCTCTTCCCCTCTGCCTGTGAAATGAAAATATATACATTTAATGCATTTTGGTTAGTAGCATAGAATTTGATTCTGTAGTTGGCCTTTTTAAAAAAAAAAAAACAAGTGGCTGCATTTAGCTGAAAGTGATCATACATAGGCCAATATGAGGTGTTTTTAAACTAATACATGATGTGTTTTTGAAAGGTTTATTCACAAAAACATCTTACCAATATTAATTAATCATATTTACTAGCTAATGAAAAGTTCCATCTGCAGCCACTGGGTATTTGCAAACCGCTCAAAAATAAATGCTAAAGCAGAGGTTGCACTAGACATTTTTATTGTCCGTCATTTTGACCGACAGGGTCATAAAAATTCTGTCATAACATATTTTTATCCGTCATTTCAAATTTTTATTTTTTAATGATAATGAGATATATTTAGTAGGATTTAATGTTCAAAAACCTCTAAATGATGCAGCAACTGCAGTTGCTGCTGGCTGATAAACCAACATGATATGACAACTCGCATAATTATATACGCCACTTTTAATTGGTGTGTTATCTGTAGACATTCTAAGCATTCCTTGTGTATGTTCACGCAGTGTCAAATACCATGCACTGAGGGTTAGGGTTCGGGTTATGTGAACCAGAGATCTGGGAACAAATTGACATACCATCAAATAACACATGAAAGGTAGAAAATGCGTACATATAGCACACCAAATGCCATCAGAACTGGTGTATTCCTTGCTTGTCCGTCATCCTTCACCGCATCAGCCCCTCTTTTTTCACCGCGTTTATCAATGCCATCACATTTACTGGGCTTTCTAAAATAACTAAGGAGACTCAGCTGTCTTAACATTGTGCGCTAGCAAAGTAGCATCTAATTTTGGCTAAAGTCAGCTAAATGAGACATGATTTGACACTGATTGATATTCACACTCGTCATCAACTGGACAGGGAGTCGACTACAGGTGAACTAACGGTGAGTCATTTGACTGAAGTACTGCTGTTGTATTCAGTGTAGTTGTGAACAGCTGGGTTCTATACAGGTGCTTTATGGTTCTATACAGGTAGGATGCTGTTATGGACTGTTTGATGACTTGTTCAGAGACAGACAGACCAGCGATCCTGCAACCAGGTTCTGTTCACAGTGTTGTGTTAAAACTTTCTTTGGTAGATTACCGTCAGTATTTTAATCTGTCAAAATGATGGACGGCCTTCCGAATTTTCCGTCATTTAAAAAAAAAAAATCCGTCAATGACGGAATATTTTCGGTTAATGCAACCTCTGTGGTGAAGCAAACATTAAAAAGTGAAAAAAAGTTGTCTATAAACAAAATAAGAAATAATCAAAACATGCATCACGTTATTAGACTTAGTACAAGGGACTAAACTACATTTTATGTAACAATGTAGCTGCTCTCAAAACATGCAATACATAAAATTACAACTAAATACATTACTTGGAACCTTTTCAAAATTATTTTAGTGAAGACATTAACTTGTGAATTTATGAGCCCCGGTAAATCCTGCGTGACAGTATGAAGTGAAGTGGGACGCTGTACAGGGTGTATCAAAAAAAAGTAGACTGTCCAAAAAGTGCCCACCAAATTTACAAGTGAATGTTTTCATGAAAGGTCTTTGTTTGCCTATGTTGATATGGACGTCCTGCATCTGTCCATACCAAAATTTATTACATAACTGCATGCATGACTTCACACGGGCCCTTTTAAAGAGGGGGTACAAAAATGTTTTCCTCCAAAAAATGAAAGGGTTAAAATTGGTTGAAAAGCCTTAAACTGTGGTGCAATGCATGATTCTTTGGTTTTCTCTGCTGCGGTACCCGGATTAACCCTTTGTTTCTTGTCAGGTAAACTTGAGCAATGGGTATGAATTGGAATGTGTTTGAAAGTAACACCATGGTTAGCAAGTAATGACTACCCCACTGCATCCCAAAGAAGGTTAATTAGGTGCACATTACGAGGAGTAAGTCACTCACCCTGTTTTTGTCCACTTAGTCCTCGACATGACCTCCATCTCTTTGGATGTACACTTGCGCTCTCCTTATCATGTCCTGCACTGCTCGCCTGATCATTCCTCTGTCTCGCCGCAGGATGTCCACTTCAGCTCTGATGCGCTGTTCAATGTCATCAAGGTCACGTGGTGGTGTCTCATACACTTTGGATTTCAAATGTCCCCAGAGGAAAAAGTCAAGGGGCGTCAGGTCAGGAGACCTGGGGGGCCATTCCACTGGGCGGTTCAAGGCAATGACACGGTTACCAAAAAGCTCTGTAAGCCGATCCGTTACCGTTCTTCTCCGGTGTGGGGGAGCACCATCTTGTGCCCACCAAGCACGTGCCAGTTGACCATTGTGCTGAAGATGAAAACGTGGCATTGCACGGAGAGAACGAACAACGTGTGGACATCCTGCGGCGAGACAGAGGAATGATCAGGCGAGCAGTGCAGGACATAAGGAGAGCACAAGTGTGCATCCAAAGAGATGGAGGTCATGTCGAGGACTAAGTGGACAAAAACAGAGTAAGTGAGTGACTTACTCCTCGTAGTGTGCACCTAATTAACCTTCTTTGGGATGCAGTGGGGTAGTCATTACTTGCTAACCATGGTGTTACTTTCAAACACATTCCAATTCATACCCATTGCTCAAGTTTACCTGACAAGAAACAAAGGGTTAATCCGGGTACCGCAGCAGAGAAAACCAAAGAATCATGCATTGCACCACAGTTTAAGGCTTTTCAACCAATTTTAACCCTTTCATTTTTTGGAGGAAAAAAATGTTTTACCCCCTCTTAAAAAGGGCCCGTGTGAAGTCATGCATGCAGTTATGTAATAAATTTTGGTATGGACAGATGCAGGACGTCCATATCAACATAGGCAAACAAAGACCTTTCATGTAAACATTCACTTGTAAATTTGGTGGGCACTTTTTGGACAGTCTACTTTTTTTTGATACACCCTGTATAGTAGCCTGATATTAATGATGAACATGGGAGTTCACAGGTGAATAGATCTGTATTTCAGAAAGATGCAACTTGCATAACTTTAAAACACTGTATAATAGTCTGATATTAGATAATAGTGGACATGTTGATTAACAGTTGTATATGTCTTTGTTTATTTCACAGAGATGCAACTTACACGACGTTAAAACGCTGTCATACACTCTCTAAAACTTGCGTGAACAAAAACTAGAATGTTCTCCTTGGCACGTACCCTGACCATGTGTTTCCACAAGGACGTTTTTCTCATGGGGCACTAAAGTGTAGTGTTATATTGTTTTACAAAGTCACAGCTTACCATGGAGTAAAATAAATGCAGTTTCTTTCTCTGTTTTCTCTCTTCTTCTCTGCTGCAGCCCAGTGAGTGTGAGAGGTGTTGGTGTACTTCACTGGTCTGTGTGTGAGGGGGAGGGGCCAGGTACTGGGGCAGTGTGCAGCACAGACACACGATCTCTGCGCAGCAAAAAACTTAAATTGATGTATCGGCTACATATTGACCAATGTTGATTAATCGGTGATTAACTATCAGGCTCTAGTTTCTAATCTTGTGCTGGGCAGCAGAAAAGACCTGACCTGGGCTCCGGAGCAGAAAGTAGCCGGCAACACATTAAAATAGCCGGTGAAAATTGCTGGCAGGGGCTGTTATTGAAACCCCTGAGTGTTGCATGTAACTATAAGTGTACGGCGTAACTGTGAGCTTTGGGGTAAAAAGAAAAAAAATTGGAATTTTGGTAAGAGGGCGCTAGCCGAAAGTATGAAGGTGCAGCGCCCCTGTTCCCCGGTTAAGAAAAACCTCTGCATATAAAAGTGGTCTGGGTCAGATTTAGGACCACATATGAAAGTGGTCTGGGTCAGATGTAGGACCACATATGAAAGTGGTCTGGGTCAGATTTCGGACCACATATGAAAGTGGTCTGGGTCAGATTTAGGACCACACATGACAGTGGTATGGGTCAGATTTAGGACCACATATGAAAGTGGTCTGGGTCAGATTTAGGACCACATATGAAAGTGGTCTGGGTCAGATTTCGGACCACATATGAAAGTGGTCTGGGTCAGATTTAGGACCACACATGACAGTGGTATGGGTCAGATTTAGGACCACATATGAAAGTGGTCTGGGTCAGATTAGTGCTGTTCAAACTGTCTGTAACAGATCAGATACAGGTGACATATGGTCACAAAAATCAGGTCTGGGCCACATTTACCTGCATCTGAACAGAACCTGAAAGACTGAGAAGAACTCCCACTTTAAATGAATTATTGTAAAAACTCACTCAGTTCCCAGTGAATACAACTGAATCTGCTATGAACCATTTAAGAAGATACAGCATTAAACATAATTGAATTTTCGGTAACTCCCCAATCGACCTCACTATTGACAAAATTCAAATGGCATCTGAAAAGTGACATTCAGAGATATTGCTGTTTCTAAACTATGTGGACATAAATATGTGGACACATCATGTCTACAGCTGTAAAATGTCCTCCTGTTCATGAGGATTTAAGATAAAAACAACAATACTTCCTTAAAGTTTAATGGTCGATTTTTCTTCCTCAGTGAGATGTGATGAAAGTAGATGGTTAGATGGATTAGAAAATTATTATTCACAGTCAGAGAAGGAAAAATATTTTAGAAATTTGGAAGAAGAACATTTAAAATCATAGTTATGGATAAAAAAAAAAAAAAAAAAAAAAGATCAGTGTTGAAAGAAATTAAGTCCAAACCATCTCTGAGTCATTTTGGAAACAAAGATAACAATTTAACCCAAACTAACCAATGCAATGATATTTATCCCATACTATAAAACTATATTCTGACATTATTCATTATTGTTTTGGTAGAAAAGAAACACCTGAATTCAACCTGTCCACATACTTTTGTCCATATTGTGTATGTGCAGTCACGGAAAAAATTCTTCACCCACCCCTTGTTTTCTTTAGTTTCTTGTTCATTTTAATGCCTGGTCCACCTAAAGGTCCATTTGTTTGGACAAATATAATGATACCAACAAAAATATCTTATAGTAGTTTAATTTCAGAGCTGATTTCTATCCATTTAACATGTTTTCTTGATTAAAAAAAAACAAAATCACTTCAGTTCTTCCATCAGTATCTATGTCATTGTACTGACAAAAACAGTGCTTTTATTCATTCCATGTTTTCTGTTCTGTCTGTTTTAGTCACATGACACACACAGGAGTTAGGACTGGATTACAGAACCATTGTTTTGGAGGACTTTGGATGGTCTAAGAATTTTTCAGCGACTGTGTGTATATATAAGCCTTACATATTAAAACACTATTGAACACAATTAGAACAGCAATTTATACAATGTATTTATTGTACTATATATTTTCAATATAATTAGAAGAAATACACAAATAAGTGTACAAAAATATTGTGTTGCTAAAATTATGTTTATACAGTAGGTTTACATGATCAATAATAATCTGATAACTCCACAAATCAGATTTTGATCAGTCTTGGTGTGGATCTAAATAGGTTCAGTCTAATATATTTATTTATTCAGGAGGTTCTGTTTGTACATTTTAATGGATGTTGTATATATTTTTGTTGTATTTTTTTTTTTTAACGTGTGTCCATGTGGTGTGTGTTCAGCCGTCTGTCACAGAAACAGCCCCCGGTGGGAACCTTAATCTTACCCATCAGGCCTTGGGGTGTCCTCAATCCTGGACCCGTCCCAGCAGCAGACGGTCCCTGGGTTGAGGTTACACACAGACTCCGCCTTTATTCGGGAGGCAGCGCTGACCTCCAACCCCCCACAGCAGAGCAACGGGACACCCGACGCCACGGCGATGATGCAACCACTGCAGATGAACCAGGGACCGGCCCACAACCAAGACCAGGACGGCACCATGTCCCACCACGTGGACCTGGTCCAGACCAGTGGATCAGAACGGTGAGTAGATTTAAACACAGATGACTCATACTGGTCCTGTTAGACTGGTTCTCCTCTTATACTGGTTCTGTTAGACTGGTTCTGTTAAACTGGTTCTCTTGTTAGGCTGGTTCTCTTCTTATACTGGTCCTGTTAGAGTGGTTGTCCTCTTATACTGGTCCTGTTTGACTGGTTCTGTTAAACTGGTTCTCTTGTTAGACTGGTTCTCTTCTCATACTGGTCCTGTTAGACTGGTTCTCCTCTCATACTGGCCCTGTTAGACTAGTCCTGTTAGACTGGTTCTCCTCTTATACTGGTTCTCCTGTTCCTTTTCCAGTGACCCTAGTCGACCCCTGCAGCTCGAGGACAAACTCAACAGTAAGTACCTTTCTTACCTTGAACCTTCCTCTTCCTCCTCCTCCTCTTCATCCTCCTCCTTCTTCACCTCCTCCTCATTGTCTTCATCCTCCTCTTGCTAATTTTCATCCTTTTTTATCCTCCTCCTTCATCCTCATCCTCCTTCTTCTTCTCCACCTCTTCTTCCTCCTCCTCCTCCTCCTCTTCCTCTTCGTCAGCAGAACCCAACCCGGTCCATCAGAACCTCCTCAGACCGTCTCCTTCTGTCTCTGTCTCAGCGTCACAGGGAGGCGTCGCCAACCTGTCTCACGTCACTCCCAACACGTCGCTGGGCTTCGTTCAGGCCACGCCCTCACGGATGTTACCATCGCCCACCGTCAACACTCGGGAAGCACTTGGTGAGCACAACCCCACTGTGGCCGTTTCTATAGCAACACCAGGTTAATAAACACAACAGGGTGTGATTTGGGTGGACTGGACTCTATTCTCTAAACTACAGTTAATATTTGATCTGATTGTACCTCTTCTGTCCTCACTGTACCTCGGTGGAGCCAAACGTACGGCCTGTGGACCAAAACCGGCCACCAAAGGGTCCAGTCCAGCCCATGTGATGAATGTGTGGAATGCAAAAATTACACTGAAGACTTTAATAATGTTAATTTGTTGGCATTCATTATATCCCTGAAATTGAGTTTCGGGGATATAATGGTTTTACCCCAAACGCTGCCAGATATCGTTTGTGTGAACGCAATAAGATGGACAGATTTGGTTGATTTTCTTATCCCTTGAAATCATCCATCCATCCATCCATCCATTATCCACCGCTTATCCGGGGCCGGGTCGCGGGGGTAACAGTCTAAGCAGGGATGCCCAGACTTCCCTCTCCCCAGACTCCTCCTCCAGCTCTTCCAGGGGGACCCCGAGGCATGCCCAGGCCAGCCCACAGACATAGTCTCTCCAACGTGTCCTGGGTCTTCCCCGAGGTCTCCCCCCGGTGGGACATGCCCGGAACACCTCCCCAGGGAGGCGTCCAGGAGGCATCCGAAACAGATGCCCGAGCCACCTCAGCTGGCCCCTCTCAACGCGGAGGAGCAGCGGCTCTACTCCGAGCTCCTCCCTGGTGACTGAGCTCCTCACCCTATCCCTAAGGGTGCGCCCAGCCACCCGACGGAGGAAACTCATTTCGACCGCTTGTATCCGGGATCTTGTCCTTTCGGTCATGACCCAAAGCTCATGACCATAGGTGAGGGGAGGAACGTAGATTGACCGGTAAATCGAGAGCTTCTCCTCTCGGCTCAGCTCCTTCTTCACCACAACTGACCGGTACAGCGACTGCATCACTGCAGACGCTGCACCGATCCATCTGTCAATCTCACGCTCCATCCTTCCCTCACTCGTGAACAAGACCCCAGATACTTGAACTCCTCCACTTGGGGCAAAGACTCCCCACCGACCCGGAGAGGGCAAACCACCTTTTTCCGGTCGAGAACCATGGCCTCGGATTTGGAGGTGCTGATCCTCATCCCGCTCGCTTCACACTCGGCTGCAAATCACTGGTCTGCATTTTTTTCAGTGATCTACCTCAGAGATTAAATGTGCTAAATGTTCTGTATTTTAATGAGGTTACTTGTTAAACTAATGACCAAAGTGTTGGTTTGCTGCAGTTTTTCAGGTATACGATGGTGTGTTGTAACACATATATGTTGGTTTGTGTCCATTTATCCAGTAGATGTATAAATGTTCCACTGACAGAACCTGCACAGTCCATGTATTATCATGTGCAGACGGTGTTTGGAAGTAGATCTGACACTAATATTCCTTTGGACTTAAACCCATTCTATCATTAATTCTACAATTTCACATTTTGACCCCAGACTGAATCTAGGAAACTACAACCAACCAGCATTTAGGACTGGATTTATCCGGATATGTAGTTGCTTTTCCATTGAACATCTGCGCAAAACTTTACTGATATTTACTAAATATTGAAAAAAACAGAAGTGCCTAATGTCAGTTTTTCCATGAAATCACAAATGCAATGATTTGTTTATTTATTATTATAGGATGACACGTGAAGTCATTCCATAAACATGGTGATGAATGTAAATATGGTGTTGATTTACAGATATATTCATTATTATTATTATTATATATTACCCCTCTATCTCCTACTGAATTCTGAAATAATTGGGTTTCCTGGTGTGTCCACACATACCAATACATGTTTCCTGCAAAACTCTTCTTCTCTTGTTGTAATGTCTGTCAACATCCGTGTTTTTTATTCATATGACTCTAGTTACAAAAAAGGTTTTTTCTTTGTAGTTTTGCGTTATATGCCAATTTTGCTACGCCCAAAAAAACACCTCTTGCCGGCGCAAAAAATTTACATTGAAAAATGAGTTTTGGCAAAATTGTCATTTTTCCATTAAGCAAATTTTTATGCACAAGTTATATTCTCTTAATTTGAGGGTCAATGGAATAGAGACTACTGACTGACATGTGGTGAAATTTCACTACTTTTATCCTGGAAGCGTTTAACCTGTAGACCAGTGTAACCAACATAGTGGAGCCATAGTGGAAGAACCTTATTAATTTCAGGTTCTCCATGAGTATTATAATGTCACGTTTCCACTACGTGGAACCGACTCGACTCGACTCGGCTCAACTCTGGTATCAGGTCCTATTCCAGACCGTTTCCAATACAGGATACTACAGACTTTACAGTACCTGGACGTCATAGCAATGTAGCACGTTACTTCATCTGCTCAGAGTTGCTGATAAACTCACTCGTTGCGTGTTGTCTCGTCAAGCTCATGTTGAATTTTTACGTCGGCCACCAAAGACTGAACCTCCTGGACAAACTATGGTGTAGTTTTACAGATTGTCATCATGTGGCTTCACCTACCGACAGATTTACTGTAAACTTCTGCATCTGTTTTTTGTAAAAAGGCGGGGCACAGAGACTACTCTGACCAATCAGTGGTCTGCAGTGTTTATATGTCACCTTTTAGTATCTGGTCCCCAGTTCTGGAACCTCGGCGGAGGTGATATCAAAAAACTAGTACCAGGTACCAGATTCCAGGTCCTTTTTCATAATGGAAACACAAAAAGGTCGAGTTGAGCCGGTACCACGTAGTGGAAATGTGGCATAAGTCACCTATATGGGGCCACTTTAGTTGAACATTAGTTTTTTGGACATAAATCATCAACAATAGGCCGATTGAGATCAAATGTGGTTCATATTGATGTTCTTCCAAATGTCCATGTTCTGTCTACCATCCAGAGTTCATACAGGGTCATTTTCATTCACTAGATAGAGTTTTGTGGGGGAAAAAAATGGGTTCATTGACCATAATTCTGACACTATCAGGTCCATGGAGCTCAAACTGAGTTCATATCGATTGTCGAACAATTATTGTGGATAGATTTATATATAGCAGACGATTGGGGGGATTTGGGGATATACTCTTGCTAAGCCTCGTTCATAGCTGGATTGAACATGTCCAGTTGCTTTTGTTATTTACTGTCTTCAGTGCGTTGGAGGTTTTCCAAATCTACACTTTGGATGTTACCCTTGTTTAAAAAGAAGTGAAAGAAGAGGAGGAAGGGTTAAATATAATTTTCTTTTTTCTGTTGTTCAGACAAGGTATAGTTTTTTGATGTTAAAAACTATACCTTGTCTGAACAAAAGAAAAAAGAGTATAATTATGTCAACAGAAGACAAACTGAACGTCATTAGCCTTATTCGAGGAAGGGTTAAATTTGCGGAGTGAAAATGTTCTGAACTGAAGTAAAAGCCGTTGTATTTGACTCTGTTTCATCTGCATTTGTTTTTGTTGCTTCCAGATGTGATTATGGACATGTTCCAGGCTCCAACTCTATTGGAGGAGACGTTCAGCAACACATTGATGCTCCATGCCAGCGAGAAGGAACCTGATCCGGGTTTAACGAGAACTGGTGAATATGCGATTTATTAGGTTCAGTCTGTGCATAGTTTCATGTACAGTTTAGGGATGTAACGATAACCAGTATAATGATAAACGGCAGTAAAATTGCAGACGGTTAGTATTACCATTTAAATTCTAATTATCATGATAACTGTGTTTGATTACTGTACTTTTAGAGGAAAAAACCCTATGTAAATATTTGAGTATAGTTTTAATTTATTACAATTTTAATTTTCTATACCTAATATTTGGAACCAATATTCACTTTTAAGGTCTTTGAAAAGGTTCATTAAGCATCTGTGTGTTATTTATGCAATAAATTTTATACATTTTTCAAATCGGATTTTACTTTTTTTGTGTGTTTTTTGTCCTTTTATGTTTTTATAGTAGGTTAAAGTGAAAAAATAATAGACATAATAGATAGATATAGATAATAGATATAAATGTTGTGCTGAAAAAACAGATCCCAAACATGGGTATAGTAAACATTTGTTTATATAGTATATAAAGGCAAAATCAAAAGGACTGAAAAACAGACAAAATAGGCTCAGACCACTAAGGGTTAATATTTAAATGTTTCTGCAACAGGAGGTACATTGTGCCAGTTATTTTATTTGTTGTTTTTTTTTTGTTTTGTTTTCAAAATACAACTTGGTTGAATTATTTCAGTGTGTATCAGTACCTTTTGAACATTTTGAGCACAATTTCAACAATACCACAATGTAATAATGATGACCGTGATAATTTTGGTCACAATAACCATGATATGAAATTTTCATATTGTTACATCCTTAATACGGTTTAATACAGGGTTGTTAAAGTCATGTTAATTCAGGTTCCACATTCAGTCAAATATGATCTAAAGTGGGTCAGAACCAGTCAAACCATAACAGAATAACCTATAAATAATGACAATTCCAAACTTTTCTCTATGTTCTACAGTGAAAGAAGTAAAATTACATGATGAAAATGTTTTACATTTACAAACAGTCCTTTAAAAAAATGTGAACATTAATTTTCTTTGAAAAAAATATGCGGAAATAAAAACCAGTCCTTTATTTGTGGAGTCAGTATAGACAGTTCTATCCTAATTATGGGTGGGTTTTTTTTTGTTTGTTTGTTTTTTAAGGCGTGTCCTCATTGCCTAAAGCTCCTCCCACCTCCGCCCCCTTCACCATTTTCCAGGACAGCGACGACAAAGAAAACTGCAGGTACAGTCGAATCCAACATTAACTGGGAAACGTCAACATGAGTCCCTGTGGTTGTCATGAACCTGTGTTTTTTTTTTTTTTTTTTTTCTTGGTTCAGTTCTGCTCGCCCTGCAGGTGAGGAGGTGAAACCGGTCCAAGCTCTGGCTGAAATCCCTGTGTCCAGACCCTGCAGGCCTAATGTGAGTACGGGCTGATGGGTTTTATTATCTCACCGATCCATAGACGTCTTCATCATCTTTATTAGAAATGTCTTCAAACATCTTCTCCAGTGAAAGTACTGGTCAAATTCATTTCTAATTTTATATTTATCTTCTTTTGGACAATGTCTACAAAGTTTGGTCACAGTTTTGTGAAATATAGATTTTTACACTTTTGATGCATTTTTAAAATATTCTAAATGTTCCTTTCCTTCTACTGGTCCATCTGTTGATGGTTTAGATCATGGAAATGGTTCTAGATATCAGTGTAGTTCCTATTGGTCACTAATAGAAGTCAGATATGGACTGTGATTGGATGAGTTGAGTTCTCCTCCAGTAAAAATCCCGCCCACTTCTATAGTTAGATTGATGTTTATCCAGAACCACAGGACTGGAACATAATTTACGTTCAGACTGCGGACAAATGTGGCCCAAATCCGATTTTTTTTTTTTTTTTTTTTTCCCGCCCATATGTGACCTGTATCTGATCTGTTAAAGACAGTTTGAACAGCACTAATCTGATCCAGACTACTTTCATACGTGGTCCTAAATCTGACCCAGACCACTTTCATATGTGGTCCGAAATCTGACCCAGACCACTTTCATATGTGGTCCGAAATCTGACCCAGACCACTTTCATATGTGGTCCTAAATCTGATCCGGACCACTTTCATATATGTTGTCCTAAATCTGACCCAGATCTGATATTTTCCAATGTGACTTCATTCTGAACGGCCAGGTCGCATTTATCCGACCTTTACGTCATAGAAATGTGACGAATGTCACAATTCTTGGTCGCTGGGTGTTTTTAGATTCTGTTCTGTCCCTGATCAGGAGACGTCTCCAGACCTGATGCCTGATGACAGCACCATGTGGGGGGCTGCCTACAACTCCCTCAACTCTCTGGCTGCTTGTCCCAACAGCACCTCAGACTTCGCCATGTTGGCCCAGTTCGTCTCCACGCCGTTCACCCACAAAACATTTTTCAGCAGCAACTTCTCCCAGGACCAAGGTACCGAGGCAACCTTTAAACAACTATTAGTTATTTTTGTTTCAAAAAGTCCCCTTTCCTAAGTGATTTATCACCATTTATTAGAATGTAATCTTCTGCTATTTGCATTTTTCAGTGTAAATCCTGTAGTTTTCTATATTTAATTCACTGATCATGTTCATGATCATTAAAACTCAAAATAAATTCAGAGGTCATTATATTAAAACAGAGGAAACTGAAGAAAAAGGGAATTTTCAGTAAAATGTATCATTAGTTGATAAAACAATGATTTATGTTGACGATACTGTCATTTATGTTACATTATGTTAGGGCAATATCATTAACAGAACATAAAACAAATCAATTTTTATTTATATAGCACCAAATCCTAACAAAATAATAGTAATAATGGATCAGATTTTATATAGCGCTTTTCTAGACACCCAAAGCGCTTTATATTATTGATCCATTATTCATTCGCTCTCACATTCTCCCTCTGGTAGTGGTAAACTATATTTGTAGCCACAGCTGCCCTGGGGCAGACTGACAGAAGCGTGGCTGCCAATTCACGCTACAACCCCTCCGACCACCACCAAACATTCATACGCATTCATACAACAGTGTGAGTGGCACTGGAGGCAAGGAGGGGGGAGTGTCTTGCCCAAGGACACAACGGACTGACTAGGATAGAGTGGAATTCGAACCACCAACCTTTCGGTTATTGGACAACCCGCCCTACCACCTGAGCCATGGCTGCTCCCAAAAGTTTAGGATAGTGTAAATTCTGTATTTTTGTATATTTAATTCACTGATCATGTAGATGTTCATTAAAACTCAAAGTAAATTCAGAGGTTTTTATATCAAAACTAAGAAAATGGAGGAAAAAGTGAGTTGTTAGTATCTGACCATAACCCCAGTGTTTCCATCCACTGTCATTTATTAAACTCCATGGGTTTTACTGCTGAATCAGTGACATTTTGTTGCCCATTTTATTCTTTTTTCTTCAGTTTGTGGCTTATGTTTTGTAATTTTTTAATTTCACAAATTCATCCCGCGTGCCGTATCGGACCCTTTTTGGCCCTCTGGGCAACATGTTTGACACCACTGCTTAAGCTTATCTGGAGAAAACTATCTCTAAGTGTCTATAGTCCAGATTTTCTTAGGTGTTTTTAAAATTTTTTACTCAGTCCAAATGAACATCTGTTTCTTTCAGAGAATTGTGACGGTGCTGATGGACACGAAGAGGCCTTTGTGAGACGACAAACCAAAAAACTCAGGTAGTGATGTATCGTATGTCATATTGTTAACAGTTCTTCAGAGTATTTGCACTAAATGGGAACTGTCAAGGATAACACGTGACAAATGAAGCGTCGATGCTACAATCGCATTACAAGAACATCAGAATCAGAAATAAAGTAAGTTAGTAAATTTTATTTATATAGCACTTTTATGTTTATGCATTTGGCAGACGCTTTTTTCCAAAGCGACTTACAGGGGAAAACCAATCAAATCACTCAATCAATCAAATTTTATTTATATAGCGCCAGATCACAACAAAAAAGTTATCTCATGACACTTTATATATAGAGTTGGTCAAAACCAGACTCTAAGTCAATTCTACAGAAACCAACAGAATCCTCCAGGAGCAAACACTTGTGACTGGTGACAGTGGAAGGAAAAACTTCCCTTTAACAGCAGAAACCTGGAGCAGACCCAGACTCCTGGAGGATGGACGTCTGCCTTGACCAGTTGGGGTTAAAGAGAGAGAGTAAAGAAAGAGAAAAAGAGGGAGCGATAGAGAATGGGGGAGAGGGGGAGAAGGGGGGAGTAGGAGGAGACACATGGAGGCAGTTGAGGATAAGTGAGTGATGATGATGAGGGCAGGAGACAGGCAGGAACACCGCAGCAGGTCCAGAGATAATCCTGGGAAAATCTGTGATAATCCTTGGAAAAACCTTATTAGAATATTTAAAATGGAATGTCTGCCAGAGCTCGGACAGGAGGTGCTCTCAGAAGAGCTGGATCTTCAGGAGCTTCTTGAAGATAGGCAGGGATGCCTCTGTTCTCGTAGTGCTTGGTAGAACGTTCCACCAATGTGGAACGACCCATGAAAAGACCCTGTATTGTCTTTTACAAGGTCTGGGGACCACCAGACAATGTTCCCCAGATGAGCGGAGTGGTCGTGGGGCAACATAAGCATTTATCAGTGCACCTAAGTAGGTAGGAGCAGACCCACTGAGAATTTTGTAGGCTAGGATTAAAGATTTGAATTTGATGCGGGCAGCTATGGGTAGACCAGTGGAACTCAATGAGTAACAGGGTGACATGTGCCCTTTTAGGCTGATTGAAGACCAGATGCACTGCTGCATTCTGGACTTTTCAAAGATAAAATCACAAAGTGCTTTACAGTTTAGAATAAAATGTTAGTAAAAGCTTAAAATAAAATAAATAAAATGTCCTACATACACTTGGATAAAAACAGGACAGTAGTACAGAAAAACAGACAATAACACAAGCCCATAAAACATCAACCCGGGCTAAACACCTCCCTAAAAAGATACATTTTATTCTTAAAGGAGTCAATGGACTCGATGCTCCAGAACACTTTATTAACCCCAGAGGAAATTGTTGTTACAGTCAGTTCAAGTAGAATAGAAAGTAGCAGGAAAGAAATATGGATGGATGGATGTGTATGTCTTGCCCTAAATACATATACACCAAATCTATATTCAAACACTTTATTAAACACAACTGCAAAAGTAATTTGTACAATATCTACCAGACAATTTATCATGAATATAAGTAAAAGAAGTGTAGATAAGTGTGTAAAGATACTGTTGCTAATAATAATAATAATAATAATAATAATAATAATAAATGTGATATTACTGTTGAAGCTGTAAAACTGACTCATTCTAAGGTGAGTTTTATAAATATGAGGGCGATAATGTGTGGGTGTAAATGTTTCCAGAGGGTCCTAAACCCTGGTCCTGGGTCTGTTCATCTGTTCGGTGTCGGACTCTGTCTTCTGCCCCCCCAGTCCCATCATAGAGCAGAGTCCATCGGAGGAGAAGCTATCCGATGCCGTCAGTCAGCTGCAGCCGTTGTCCTCCACACACGGTACCATTGTGGGTGAAGGTCTGGCCCCGCCCCCCACCTGCCTGGCCTCCTCCTCCACCACCATGGTCCAGCCCCCCCCTCCAGCCGTTCTGTCCTTCAGAGACCACACACTGTGTCCCACCGACGCCTCCATCCAGAGGACAGTGGGGCCCGGTTGGGAGGTATACGCCAGCCCCGGACCAGACCCCCAGAGTTACGCCAAACCCAGAGGGGCAGAACCCTTCACAATCATGGAGGATCTGGACCGACCCGGCAGCCAACGGGTCCACGGACCAGCGGAGGATGTCCCCATGAGCCCAGAGAGTGTGCCCAGACTGGACTGGCTGTCCGTCAGAAGCCCAGAGCACGCAGCAGAACCAGACCTGGACGCCTTCCTGAGCCCCCGTCAGCCCAAAACCCCACAGAGCACCACCATCAGCAGGACCAGGGACGTCCCCATGAGTCCACAGCTGCAGCTCTATGTTGACGTGCCCATGAGCCCGGCACCACAACCCCCATCTGACACAGTGGACGAACCCATGATGAGTCCTGACAGGGGGGCGGGGCTGAGCGTCGATGTGTCCATGACACCCAAGACCCTCGGGACGGCCCGGTTGGAGCCAGCACCGCTGTTCTCGGACCCCTGGGACAACGAGCTGATCTCAGGTCTGCTGTCGGCCCTGAACCCCCCCCTGACGTCCCACCCCCACTGCATCAGCTGGCAAGGAAACGTCCCCAACATCCGTCCCAGGACCACCATCAGCATGGGTGAGAACCAGAACCGGGGTCACATGTGAACCGGTCCAGGGTTTAACCTTCAGGATTTATCTATGGGGTGAAAAACAACAATGACTTGAACCTTAAAGTTTTAAAGCTCAATTTGAAAGTGTCTTTGATTATGAGTAAAGACGTATTCATTTGAAAGTGGAAACTGTTTGTCCAGATGAACATTTTATTAGACTGTGTTTAGACAATGACAATCTGAACCCAAAATGCAAAACTGGCGTTGTGTTCTCACTTTAAATTCCACGCTTACATGTGAAAAATCTGCGAGCAGACGGACACGTAGCAGTGTATGAACTATCCTACTTCTGGATGTAGTATGAACACCAGGTGGCATCCGCACCACTAAAACAGAGCACCTGCCTAGAACCGCTCTACTTCTGTTCCCTCCTAGCTCCAAATACAAACACAAAACAGGAAACAGAACATTTTCCCTCTCTGCTCTACTACTTCTCTCAAAAAAGATTTGTGACAGTTGTTGAAACGACTCTTGGATGTAAATATGAGCAGCTAGGGCACAGGTGTCAAACATGTGGCCTGGGGGCCAAATCCGGCCCACTAAAGGATCTAATCCGGCCCCTGGGATGAATTTGTGAAATGCAGAAATTACACTGAAGATATTAACAATCAAAGATGTCAAAATTATTTGAATTCAGGTTCCACATACAGAGCAATCAGACCTAACCCTAACCAGGGTTGGTGACCCCCGCTTTAGACGATGATTTTTTTTAAGATTTCCACTCTGGAAGGTAGTTTCACTTTTTTGCGTTTTCAACCCCCAAAAACACCGTTACTGTCTAAAAGAAAGGCACATCTGATCAAATATTTAGTTGTTTTCACTCCCGAGTGTTGTGTAAACTGGGCCTGAGATTCATTTTCTTTTACTGTCATTTAAACATTACATCATAGATTCACCGCAAAACAAAATGACGTTGAATTGGCATCAATAAAAACACAAATAAAACACAACAGGATAAAATAATCAGTAAAGAGAAATGTATAAATATTCATAAATAGTGTGTATAATAACATCTGTGATTAAAAACTATACCAGTAGCCTTTTCAGTTTGACACAAATATTGTACGGTTTGGGTTCGAGTCAGTAGTGCAGCATATTTTATTTTTTATTCCTGATATTGTTGATGTTCATTCAACAGACTTACAGCATCATATTATTGTTGTATGTTTAGTTTAAATCCATACATTTGTATCTTTTCATCTAAGAACGACCACTGCTGAAACAGTACTGTACCTCAATCATAAAAACATAATTTTAAAAGCACTTAAACAGGAGCAGACTCAGGCTGCATCAAAACCAAAGGAGTACAAATATGTTTTAATGAGTTTTCATGAACATGTGTAACATCTGTCAGACTGTGAACAGTTTAGATGTGTAATGATGTTGGAGTGTCCACCAGGGGGCAGTATTACTGACAGTTGGTTTCCTACAGGAAAGGCCTCTCTGCGAGTCGACTGCATTCTGGGAGAAGGAGCCTTCGCCACCGTCTACCAGGCGACAGACCCCATGACCTCGGAGAGGATGGTGTTAAAGGTCAGAACCACCGGAGGCTTTTATTCACTTCCTGTTTCATCAGGTTTCACGGCACATTTACCAAATACATTATAACACGCCATGTGCATGTCCTTTTTACTATGAACTAAACAGTCAATAAAACCAACAAAAAAGAACAAAATGGGAAAAAAAGTGAATAAAATAGTCAATAAAACCAAAGAAAAAGAACAAAATGGGGGGAAAAATGAACAGTCAATAAAACCAAAGAAAAAGAACAGGGGGTGAACAAAGCAGTCTATAAAGTCAATTAAAAAATAACAATATGATGAATAAAATCAACATAAATAGAATGAAATGAAGGAAAATTAACAAAACATTAAATTTAACCAACAAAAAATGAAGAAAAAAATGAATGAAACATTAGATAAAATCAACAAAAAAATTAATCAGGAAGAGAAATGAACAAAACAGTCAGTTTTACTCATTTTTTTGTTGACTTAATCTTCATCTTTATTTGCAGTTTCTTCCACCACCTTCTCCAAAACTTCTGGTTGGATTTATTTAATATATTTTATGTTTCTTCTTTGGGACAATGTCTACAAAGGTGGTTCATAGTTTTGAATTATTAAGACTTGTGAATTTTGTGGATTTTTTTAAATATAAAAATGTTCATTTCCTTCTACTGGTCCATATTTTTTTGGTTTAGAACATGTAAATGGTTCCAGATATCAGTCTAGTTCCTACTGATAGAAGTCATATATGGACTTATGGCCGTCTTATTTGTTTGTTTTTCACAGGTGCAGAAACCGGCCAATCCCTGGGAGTTTTATATCAACACTCAGCTGGATGTGCGTTTGCAGCCCAACATCCGCCACCTGTACAGCCGCCTCAGCTCCGCCCATCTGTTCCACGACGGCAGCGTTCTGCTCGGAGAACTGCACAGCTACGGAACACTGCTGGTATGAAAACACGCCACTGTACAACTACTGCAACTACAGAGGAGGCTTTAAGTATACTGAAACATCAAAGAAAGTCCAGTCAAACAGGACATTTCATCTCAATTGTTACTATATTTTTGCCTTTAATTGAAATTGCTAAAAAGAATTTCACATTGGCAAAAAAAAGTCAGATTTGTTTTTTTTTTTGTTTTTTTTTACCTGCAGTCTAAATGTAGTGGAAGTTTATATGATCCTCAGAACAGTCAGTGGCAGCTCATGCTAATGCTAATGCTAAGTGCTCTGTGTGTATTATGGGTGAAATGCAGCGGCTGAATGTCCCCACAGAGATAATAAAGTGAGTTTGGCCTTTGACCCTAATGCATCCTGATTAACCCTGTGGATGGCTGTGTTTTCCCATCATTCCCTTCAGAACGTGGTGAACTTGTATAAATGTGGGAGTGATAAGGTGATGCCTCAGCCTCTGGTCCTCTACTTCAGTATCTGCATCCTCCACATGGTGGAGCAGCTGCACAGCGTCAACATCATCCACGCAGACATCAAACCAGACAACTTCCTGTTAGGGGAGAGGCAAGCTCCGCCCACAGTCTACACCACACCACCCTTTAATGCAGCGCTGTCCTCCTGTCCACGTCCACTCCATTTTTGTCTTCATTTTGTTCTTTTTTTATGGTTTTATGGACTTTTTTTTTGTTTTTTCATATTTGTTACATTTTGCCATTTTTTTGGTTTGTTTGTGATTAGGTCTTTTTTTTGTTTGTTTTTTTTTTGTTTGTTTTTTTGGTAAATTTTTGCTGATTTTTTTTTTTTTTTTTTTTCTACTTTTTGAAAAAGTTTTTTGTTCCTTTTCTGTTGGTTTTGATTTTTTTTTCTTTTTTTGTCAGTTTTATGGGCTGTTTTACTCATTTTTTTGGTCTTATGGACTGTTTTGTTCTTTTTTTGTCAGTTTTATGTACTTTTTGGGTTTTTTTTCGTCTTATAGACTGTTTTGTTCATTTTTTTTGTTCTATGGACTGTTTTGTTTTGTTTTGGGTTTTTTTGGACTGTTTTGTGAATGTCTTTGTTTTTTGGTCTGTTTTGTTCATTTTTTTTGTTTTATGGACTGTTTTGTTCTTTTGGTGGGGTTGAACTGATGTGTAAATTTTTTGTCAGTTTTATGGACTGTTTTGTTCTTTTTTTTTTGGACTGTTTTGTAAGTTTTTATTGTCAGTTTTATGGACTGTTTTGTCCTGTCTTTGTTTTTATTAACTGTCTTTCTTTGTTTTATTGACTTCCGTCCTCCCGCCCGTGTCCCCTTCAGGTTCCTTGAAAATAAGTGTTTTGATCCGAACAACATGGACCACGGCCTGGTCCTCATCGACCTCGGACAGAGCATCGACATGGAGCTTTTCCCACGAGGCACTGCTTTCACCGCCGCCTGTCAGACGTCAGGGTTCCAGTGCACAGAGATGCAGAGCGGGAAACCGTGGAACTACCAGGTGGGCGGGGCGAAACGGCACTGGGCGGAGTTAAACATTTTATACGAGCTTTAACGGCTGTAACTCAGACGTGTGTGTGTTTGTGCGTGTGCGTGTGTGTGTGCATGCAGACGGACTACTTTGGCGTGGCGGGGACGGTTTTACTGCCTGCTGTTTGGGACGTACATGCAGGTGACCACGGAGGACGGAGTGTGGAGGACCAACGCAGTCTTCAGAAGGTAACTGACCTGGACTGGATCTGAACCAGCTGGTCTGAGTGGGATCTGGTCTGATGTGGTCTGAGTGAGATCAGAACATCCATGGATCCACTGTGTAAAACTCAGGTTTAGATGAAAGTCATTCAATGTGTCTGAATTTGTTGGAAACGACAGAAAAACAGAACAACAAAGATCCTTTGAATGGTAGAAGAGAAAAAATAAACCTGAGAGGTGTTTGAGGATGAAAATCTGGGTTCAGTCGGGTTCAGTTTGGGGTTTCTTTATTATTTGGTTCATTTCCTCCACCAAGGAGCTTATGTTTTTGACATGGTTGGTTTGTTTGTCTGTTTGCAAGATAACTCCAAAATTTATGGACGGATTTGGATGAAAATTTCAGGAAATGTTGATACTGGCACAAGGAAGAAATGATTAAATTTTGGTGGTGATCGGGGGGGGGGGGGGGGGGACAGATCTTCCTTGGTGGAGGTCTGCGCTCTCTGAGTGCTTTTCTAGTTTTGCTAATGTTTCATTTATTTTTTTCTTTCATTGTTGGTTTAACTGAGTGTTTTGTTCCTTTTCTGTAGGTTTTTATTTATTATTTTAAATATTTGTTGTTTTTTCTGAGTGTTTTGTTCATTTTCTGTTGGTTTTTCTGAGTGTTTTGTGTATTTTCTGTGGATTTTTCTGTTTGTTTTCTTCATTTTCTGTTGCTTTCGTCTCCTGTTTTGTTGACTTTGGCCCATTTGTGTCCGCTGTCCTTCAGGAACCCTCACAGTGACCTGTGGTTGGAGTTCTTCCACACCCTCCTCAATGTTCCCGACTGTTGGACTTTGGCGGACCTGACGGCTCTGAGACAGAAGCTGACGTCGGTTCTGCTGCAGAACTACAGTTCTAAGCTGTCCACTCTGAAGAGTCGTCTGGTGGTTCTGCTGCTGGAGAACCGGAAGGCGGCCAAAAGATGACCAGCACCGGCACTGACAAAACAACATGAACCGTCACTCTGTAAAAAAAAAAAAAAAAAAAAAAAAGAATTTTGATTATCTTTTTTTTCTGATTTTTTTTCTTGTTTTTTCCATTTTCAGATGTGTCATTTTTTATTTAACAAAGAATAAAAGTTGTGTTGTTGTAGAATATCTGAATTCCTTCTCAGTGTTTCTGATTTTAGATCAAAGTTGTCGTCTTCGTTGGTAATTTCAAACATCTCAAACTGAAACACTGGTCACATTTATTTCACTTTTTAAATTTATTTATTTATCTATCTATTTATTTATTTTATTGACTGTTTTGGTCATGTTTTTGTTGGTTTCATTGACTGTTTTACTTATTTTTTTTTCCTTCATTTTCTTCATTTTTTTCCTTCATTTTCTTCATTTTGTACATTTTTTTCCTTCATTTTGTTCATTTTCATCGTTCATTTTGTTAGGATTAGGTTAGGGGATTCTATCTCGATAAGTCTTCCTGCAGAGGTAGGAAACCAACGTGGTTTGGAATGAAGAGCAAAAGGCAATGCATGGGCCAATGACTGTCACACAGAAAATGGGTCTTCGAGTCGGGTCGATGCTGTGTCTTTTTGAAAGATGCAAACGCATCCATATAAATACATAAGGCATTGTATTCTTTGAGAGAACTAAAGCTAAACTTTAAATCAAAATAAGATAAATTTCAATGGAATATTTTAAATATTGTAAGGTTTAAATGTAGTTGTTTTTAAACAGAAATCTATAATATTCATCTATCTAAAGCTATCTGGGAATAAATTATCCTAAAATTATTGATCTGTTTATTAAACTATGTTATTTTAAGATTAGTATTAAATAACTTGCAATCTTATAGGAATATTCCAAAACCACAAGGTTTAGGTACGGTTTAGGTTTCCATCCTGCCCTGCAGGATGGAAAAGTGCAAATAGCTTTGATCTTTAAATAAGGGCAGTTAGTCTTAGGCTGTGTGGCAGTTTAATATGTTGTGTCTTAAAAGCAAGGGTACGACAAGGATTTTTGTCCTTGAAACTATTGTATAAAATGTGGGTCCACGGCTGCCTCAATTTTGTAGAGCCTGGTTTAGGTTTAGTTTTTTTCCAGGCTTTTCTGTTGACATTAATAGTGAACCTTCGTGAGACCTTTGGCAACACTCTCAATAGCTTTTCATTTTGTGCCTGTTCAGGATTGACCTGTGATTGTTCCGTGTACAAGGCCTTCTGCTTTTGCTTCACTACTGCCTCACTTACTTCATACTCTTCAACATCCACTTTCCCTCTTCTGTCTTAAGACTTAATCTTTATCTGTTGGTAACATCTCTTTCTCCTCCTCCTCATTCTCCTCCCACTTTTCTATGGGTGTTCCTTCACCAGCCTCTTTCCCCTTTCTTCCTTCAAACTCAGCATCTTCATCTGTCCATAGTCTTTCTCCTCCTCTTGTTTTTCTGTGAGTGTGAGTTCTCCATCCACTTTCCTTGGTCCTTCTTCAAACTCAGCATCATCATCTGTTGTTAACATCTCTTTCTCCTCCTCTCCCTCCTCCTCCTCTTCTGACTCTTTTTTGAATGTACTGTTGTGGAGGCGTAAACGACAAAGAAATTCGTGGAGAATGGATTGGTTGTCAGTCAGGCCTTCCTTTATTGTGCACAAGTGAGAAACTGACAAACGAAGCTTCGCCCTCTGTCAGAAGTCAGTTCTACCTAATACAGAAAATCAGTCTAACTTATAGAGGCTGTGCTAAGCTTACATGGGATTGGTTAATGTAAAATAGGACGTATGATGCTGTTGCTAAGTAAAAGAAAGAATGTCAGATGGACACAGCACAGAATGTAAGACCTTGGAGTCATTCTAGGAAGTTAGGGAAAGTAACTCTTTGTTGAATTCCAGAACTGAGAGAGCTCATGCTCTGCTATGGGCTAAAAGGTCAAACTGTAAGTTGTGTGATCTTTAGAGATAAAGTAGCATACAATATGCAGAATCGAGAAGCTGACTGAGAGAAACATTCATGTTTTGAAGGACACAGGTGTCTGACAAACTAACAGTTGTGAGGAGCCAGGAAAAGAAAACTTATGGTCATCATTAAGCATTAAAATCAGTATTAACAGTACCTTCTAAATCCATTATCCCTACTCCTTCTTAAGACTCAGCACCTTCACTTGTCTGTAGCTTTTCTTTGTCCTCCTCCTCCCCACCTTCACCATCCACTTCCTCTACAGTCTTCAGTCCTACCTGTAGTGATAATTTTCTTTGCTCATCTATATTGTGTTCTGTGCCCACATCTTTCTCACTTCTCAGAGGCAGGTCCAACGTCCTGTCTTCTTCACTGTTTGTTCCTGAAACAACAGGCCTGTCTTGTGACTCCCTTGTCAAATCCCTCAGTCCACAATGTTTTTAATTCCGTATGGTCCACAACCAATGACAGTTCTTCTTTTCATCAATATCTTAAAGGACTACTGATAGCTGTGACCAGATGGGGGAGGAGTAACATGTATCTCTGTTTGTAATATTTGCATCCTTCAATTCTTTCACGACATTAGCCAATCGACCAGCTACTGCCCACAAGCCTTTTCTCTGCACTTTACATCCTCTTCTTATTCTACCCATTATCTTCTGTGTTTCTGACCTAAAAGAAGGTGTGTGGATAAAGCAGGACTAACTCAACAGTGATTTGGCTTTTCTTTTATACAAAAAAAATATCAAGGTACCATTGTTCCTTTAAATGTCTAAACATGTACAGCCTGTGAAGACATTGGTCTCCATCTACGTTATAACATTAATATTAAGATTCATATTCACATTGTATCTATTTTACATTATTTTTTAAGGGCTTTCAATTAACCTTGGTAAATGAAAAACAAATTGCTGGGAGCTTTAATAATATTAAATCATTAAATAGGTAAAGTCATACCTCAATATAAGGCTGCCAACAAACACCTTTTCACAAACTATAGACCTGTCTCCTTACTGCCACAATTTTCAAAAATGCTTGAAAAAGTCTTTAACAACATATTGTAAACATTTCTGAAAAAGTACAACATACTGGCAGAGAATCAGTGTAGGTTCAGGTCAAAAAGATCAACAGAATTTGCAATAACTGAGGCGACAATATAAACTAGAAGCACTCGGAGAGCACAGACCTCCGCCAAGGCTGATCAGTGCCCCCCACCCCCCGTGGGCCCCCCCACCCCGATCACCACCAAAATTTAATAATTTCTTCCTTATCCCATTTCCAACAAACCCTGAAAATTTCATCAAAATCTGTCCATAACTTTTTGAGTTATGTTACACACTAACGGACAGACACACAGACAAACAAACCCTGGCAAAAACATAACCTCCTTGGCGGAGGTAATCACAAATGCCATAGATCGAAATGAGTATACTCTTGGGATACTAATTGGTTTAAAACAGGGGTTGGTAACCCAGGCCTCTGGAGCCGCATGTGGCTTTTTCATCCCTCTGCTGCAGCTCTGCATGGCTTTGACCACATGAATAGTGAGTATTTAACAGAAATTAATTTCATTTTAGTTTGGTAAATTTTTTTATGTAATTCTAAATTTTAAGAATATGGCGATCTGGTAACATTACAATAAAACGTGTTATATTTCTTGCCGCGAAAAAAAAAAAAAAAAAAAAAAAAAAAAAGGTAAAAGCTTGAAACCGTCAGTTGTATTTGTTTAGTGGACGAGATTAAAGCCTGTATTCAGTTGGTCGCAAACATAACAGCTCATACAGCCGGCTCTGTCAAGTGAATGATAGGACTGTGCTCATGGGAGCCGGAGACTTTTTTTTTTAATACTTTTTTTAGAGCTGCACATATTTGCTGTACTGCATTGAACAGAACTGTCCAGTGCAGAACCTGTTCATAAGGCACAAGTCACCATAGTAGCGCTGTCCAGTGCTGAACCTAGTCTTAGGGAATAGGTAACCATAGTTGTGCTGTCCAGTGCTGAACCAAAAGTATTTTTGCATAAACTAGGAGTTGTAGTAGGAGGGGGGAAGTGTCCTTGTTTTGGCCTAGGAGTTTGGAGGCTCCGCCCCCATTGTGAGTGGAGCTATTAACAAAGAAAAATATTAAAAGTTGATCTTTCTTTAGCAGTGTATTGCTCTGAACTAGGGATGTAGCGATTACCGGTATAACGATAAACTGTGGTAAAATTCCCGACGGGTAGTATTACCATTTAAATTCTAATTATCATGTTAACCATGTTTGATTACCGCACTTTGAAAACTAATGGTACTGCTCATTTCCAGGAGAAGCAGAAGCACTCCAGGTGCTATGTATTGCTGAAAAAGAGACTCAAACAACTCAAACTTGATATGAAAAATGGTCAAACATTGGCTATAAGGTGACATCTTTAATGCACATTTGTAAATGTGATTGTTTACATGTTAAAATTTTAATGTTTCTGCCAACAGAAAGTACATTGTGGAAATTATTTTATTTTATTTATTTATTTATTTTTCAAAATACAACTTCATTAAATTATTTCAGTGTGTGTATAAGTACTTTGTGAACATTTTGAGCACAGTTTCAACAATATCGCGATAATAACGATAACCGTGATAATTTTGGTCACAATAACCATGATATGAAATTTTCATATCATTACATCCGTACTCTGAACTAAGAGTAACAGTAGTAGGAAGGCAAAAACATAACCCCTTGGCGGAGGTAACAAACAGTAATGTTAATTAATTTTAATTCAGGTTCCACATGCAGACCAATATGATCTAAAGTGGATCAGAACCATTCAAATATAAAAGAATAACCTAAAAACAATGATAACTACACATTTTTGTCTTTGGTTTAGTGACAAAAAAAGTCAAATTACATGAAAATGTTAACATGTGCAAACTATCCGTTCACAAAATGTGAATAATGACACTAAAGATATTAACAATCAATATTGTTAAAATGATTTAAATTCAGGTTCCACATACAGAACAATATGATCTAAAGTGGATGAGAACCAGTCAAATAATAACAGAATAACCTATAAATAACTACACAACATGGGAGGCATGCCACCAGAGGCTGCTGCCGTTCCTAAAGTCAGAACCAGTGTTGGGAATAACGGCCTTACTAGTGCCGTTATTGTATTATTAATTAAAATAATTTCTATTTGAAACGTTACAACGCCGTTACCGTTACCAGCATTGAAATGTGGTGCGTTACTATGCGCTGATATCTAACAGCTGTTATCCGTTCTGGCTTGCTCTGCCAGGCACGAGAGATGTAACGTTCACGGACAAGTCGAGTCTTTTGAATGGCTCTTTTCAGTAAACGATAAGAACCGATTCATGGTGAGCCGTTCGTTTAGGAGCCGTTCTTATATTCAGATCTCCCACACTGCCTTCATGTTTCACCTGTGTGTCCATGAGTCAGAGTTGTCCACGCACCCTTCACCTGAACGACTGATGACATCTACGAGTTGGAGTTGTCCGCAGCACACCGCACTCACTTGAACAACGCAGCAACGTGCGCAGCTAATTTAGGGGAGGAGTTATCGGCTAATTTAAGGGAGGAGTTATCAGTGAGAGTCCGACTGACTGGACTGAAGACATTTACTGCTGGATCAGGGAGGAGCCACAGAAAAAAGTGCAGATATGGGATTAACTGGAGGAGCATCTTCTTCTATATATACAGATATGCACTTACATGGTGGAAAATCCGAGCCCCGGTGGACCCCGGCCGGGCCCCGGTGGGCCCCGGTGGGCCCCGGTGGACCCCGGCCGGGCCCCGGTGGACCCCGGCCGCGCCCCGGTGGACCCCGGCCGGGCCCCGGTGGACCCCAGCCTCACCACAGATATGATATGAAGTACCTGTCTGCTGTTCTACTCAATGAAAGTGGCTCGTGAAAGTGCTCAAAAATCAGTTTCCTTTTACATATTTGAAGGATTTTCAAAAAAGTAACGCAATAATTACTTTCCCTGGTAACTAATTACATTTATGAAGGAGTAATTCTGTTACTAATTCAAGGTGCTTCACACAGGACATTGAAACACAATGATAAGGGAAAAGGAAACACATATAAAACGTTATAAAAGAAACATGTAAAAGGTGATTTAAAAACAGCAAGTAAGAAAACAACACATAAACCCCCAAAAATATAAAAACACACACATAAAGTAAGAGTTGCAGTGCAGAGTTTCGAAAGAGAATATAAAATTTAAGAAGTAAAAAGCCTTTTATTCAAAGGCAGGTAATAGTCAAACCTTCCATCACTGGTTTTTGTTCTGCGGTCAACTTCAGATACAAGTATTTTATTTAAACAAATGTTCAAAAAATAACTCAAACCCCATGTTTGGCTCCTGTTGAATCCAGTTCCATTCATGCAGTCTGCTTGTGTGACCAGTAGAACCTACGAACTGCTCCTGATCAGGTCATGATTGTTTCGTTGACCCAAACATCCTTCAGCAGTATTTGTTCACTGTTATAAAACTGAGGAGTCTGACATGTCACTGTTTGTAAAACAGGGCATTTTTTTTTACTTCTCCAGGCACCACTGCACCACTTTAGTGCTGGTGTCACATCCATGACCCAGAGGAACAGAAGGGGAAGCGGCTGTAATGCTCTGTACTGTGGGTTTGGCTCTGAAAACAGCCTCTTTGTTGATCCATTTCCACACACCTCAGCCAACACCCATCGGATGTTCTGCAGAACACCGTTTCCCTCTGCGTTCACGTATGCGCCGTCATTTCACAGCCGCCCCAGGGTTATACCGGGTGCGTGCCCTGGTGCGGCTCTCATTTCCAACTCTGCCGTGGAAACTCAGCCCCGCATGACGCACCTGGTCGCGGCAGCGCGATGTTACACTAAACCACGTCCACTCTGAACGAGAAGCCTGGTTCTTATTGAGTCCTGATGTGTACGTTCAAAACAATGCGTTCGTGTCTGACGGGTTGGAGCATGTGTTCACCCTCCGGTATCCCGTCCACCAAGGACTTTACTAAGCACCAAGTGAGCCTTTTTGGCACACTTATGGAATAATGTCAAAAAATGTTTCATACAGTTTGTTTTTAATTCTTTTACACTTTTTTTCCTATTTCATCAACTTCACCCGCAAATACAAATACCAAATACTCAATAATTGTCACATTTTTTAGCCCTAATAATATGAAGTTTTTTAACACGAGGTGCAAAGTTGTGCCTAAAAGGCGCACCCAGATACCGGAGGGTTAATGAATATGGTGTATGATTCCACTTGCCCTCTCACACTGTTTTATTGTATTAATTACGATTTTATTTTATGGGTATTGAACGCCACACCCCTGCCATCTGGGGTCGCGCACCTCAGGGAGATAGCGGCAGTTTGGCTGTGCTGTGTGGCTGGTGAGTACACGCATTGTTAGTCCCATCATTATTTCACTTTATTATTTATTTATTTATTTATTTCATATCTGAATGATTGTATTTTACCATTGTGTTTGTGTAACAATCGGCTCCCTGTCGGTTGAGCATGTTTTTGAATGAAAACGGCAATGTTCTTGACTGTATGTTCATGGTCTGATTAACATGTGGTGTTAGCTTACTTTGATTTTTTTTTTATTTTTAATTTAGCAGCATGAGAACGGGGTTCATGTTCTTCATGAGACTGATTGTGTGTTTTTCTGCCAGCCTGGAATAAACGGCAAGGTACAAAGAAGATCGGGTTTTGTCCAATTATTCACAACGCAAGGGTGCAGCCGCTACACATGCGCATAATTGTTGCGGGGTAAGAAAAAAAAAAAAAAAAGGAGCGCCACAATTTCAGGCAACACCTGTTACACCGCTCCGTAGATTGTGATTAATTAAAGGTGTGGTCCGAGATGTTTTCCTGAAGCATGGATCCGGGAACCGGAGCCTCAGCCGGCGAATTGTTGGTGTGCAGCGCGATTTTTGGATCTTTGTTTAAGTCAGTGACCTGTCTCCATCCTGAGAAATAAGGACTGTAGAACAGGTAAGACTTTTAAATGTGTCTTTTTAGACTGGAAGTGTGTTTTAGATGCATGTTTGTGTTTAGTGGTTGGTTGGAAAACACTTTCCAGCATATTTGTGGTTTTCCCGCCTGAATCCAAACCAGGCTAGTTTTGAATGTTTCCATCAAGGGTTGAGTTTGTCCTTGTAAGTTTGACAATAATGTGGTTACTAATATTATTGTTGTGTCACAGAAGTAAAAGCTTTGATGATTTGGACTGATGAGGCTCATTTTCACTGCTTGAATATTCGTCGGGGGGCGGGGTACGGTCCGGGTTTGCCAGTGTCTGCGGGGGAGGATGGGGGGGGGGGTTATGTGTCAAGGTCTGTCAGTGTTTGGGGTCGGGGTCTGTCAGTCTGTGCGGGGGGAGGAGGGGGGTTGTGTCAGGGTCTGTCAGTGTTGGGGGGGGGGGGGGG
>NW_021941600.1:209394-275368 GCF_902148855.1 Sphaeramia orbicularis | reverse complement strand
GAAGTAAAGGAGTGAATGAAAAAGAAAGAACAGCAGCACAGATAGAAAACCAAGAAGAGACAGAAGTAAAGGAGTGAATGAAAAAGAAAGAACAGCAGCACAGTTAGAAAACCAAGAAGAGACAGAAGTAAAGGAGTGAATGAAAAAGAAAGACAACAGCACAGATAGAAAACCAAGAAGAGACAGAAGTAAAGGAGTGAATGAAAAAGAAAGAACAGCAGCACAGATAGAAAACCAAGAAGAGACAGAAGGAAAGGAGTGAATGAAAAAGAAAGAACAGCAGCACAGATAGAAAACCAAGAAGAGACAGAAGGAAAGGAGTGCAGAACACCTGAATGAGGAAGGAGAACACACACACACACTGACTGTTCCACTGAAACCATCACAACTACAACCAGAGTGAAGCAACATCTGTGAGAACAGCTGTGGAATTAGAAGAACAACTGACTGGAGATGGAGATGGACCTGCATCAGACTGAAGAACTGAGGAACGCAGGAACTCACTGACTTCAGTCCATTTACCTTTGGGACAAATCAGCTTCTGTGATCAGGATTCAGGACTTTATGAAACTGTTCATGAACCCATAAAAACCAAACATCCACCACCAACAAAACCATCTACTGATCTGAACCATTTAACACCTGTTGATCCACTAATGCCACTAACTGTCAATAACTGCTGTCAAATACACTTCTGCATCTTCTCATGGTCATCAGATATGACCATATTTGGACGTTCAGAGGCGCTGTAGTTACCATGGAAACACCGTCACCTTGTCCACCATTGCTTGTCCAGTCAAACCCATGCAGTTGGATCAGTTCCAGTGGACGGACACACTGGGTTTATGTTCAGTTCAGGACAGACTGGACTGAAACAGACACTGTTTATTCAGTTTCATCTGTTTCTGATGAAGAACCATCAACTGGAATCTGAGCTTTAATGAACATCTGCAGGATCAGGGAATGAAATATAGGAGAAGATCTGATTTATACTGATCACATACAAACTACAGAAGATAATAGTAGAACAAATGCAGATAAATCACTTCAGAAAGGTTAGACAGAGAACATTCATATGTGAGCTGACACTGCAGTAGGTCTGGACCTGGATGGGTTCAGGAACACTGTTCAGGGTTTGGGTTCAGATTCTTCATCTGATCATTTCAGATGGTCCATCTGACTGTCTCATCAGTGGTGTGTCTCAGTGGTCTGGTTCTGGTTCTGGTTCGGTCCATGAGTCCTGAGTCTATCAGACCTCTGGAATCTGTCAGCGCTGATCACAAGGTGAACCACAACCTGTGATCAGAACCAGAACCAGAACCAGAACCAGAACCAGAACCTGAACCACTGTTTACATCAGATCTGTGTCCAGAATGGAACTGGAGTTATGAGGGACAGGGGGTCTGCCTGGGGGACAGGGGGTCTACCTGGGGACAGGGGGTCTACCTGGGGACAGGGGGTCTACCTGGGGGACAGGGGGTCTACCTGGGGACAGGGGGTCTACCTGGGGACAGGGGGTCCACCTGGGGGACAGGGGGTCTACCTACCATCCTTTTCTCCTGACCCCATACACAGACCCCCTGAACCACATCAGACCTACAGTCATGTCCAGACCAGGACCAGGACCAGGATCCAAATGACCTTTGACCTCCTGAAGGAACACTTTCACTGTCTGCACCACCTAAGGCTCCGCCCTTTGAGGTCATGTGACATCACTGTGGCCTGGACTGTCCTCCACAATGTGGACTGAGGAAGGAGAGGGAGGGAGGGAGCCCCCCCCCCAAAAAAAAGTGCATCACACATGGACTGGGACAATCCTGTCATCTTCCCTGATGACCGCAGTGGTCAGCTGGTCAGCTGGTCAGGGACCAACATGTGTTCAATTTGTTTAGTTCAGGTGCATGATTTAAGGTAAATGTGTCCTGCAGGGGCAGAGGAATGTGTGTGTGTTTTTTTTTTTTTTTTTTTGTTATTCAATTTAAATTGATTAGGCCTGTTGTGATGTTTGTGTTACATACTGTGTATATACTGTGTATATACTGTGTATATACTGTATGTATACTGTGTGTATACTGTATGTATACTGTATGTATACTGTGTGTATATTGTATGTATACTGTGTGTATACTGTATGTATACTGTATGTATACTGTGTGTATATTGTATGTATACTGTATGTATACTGTGTATATACTGTATGTATACTGTATGTATACTGTATGTATACTGTGTGTATACTGTATGTATACTGTATGTATACTGTGTGTATACTGTGGGTATACTGTATGTATACTGTATGTATACTGTGTGTATACTGTATGTATACTGTATGTATACTGTGTATATACTGTATGTATACTGTATGTATACTGTGTGTATACTGTGTGTATACTGTATGTATACTGTATGTATACTGTGTGTATACTGTATGTATACTGTGTATATACTGTATGTATACTGTGTGTATACTGTGTGTATACTGTATGTATACTGTATGTATACTGTGTGTATACTGTGTGTATACTGTATGTATACTGTATGTATACTGTGTGTATACTGTATGTATACTGTGTATATACTGTATGTATACTGTGTGTATACTGTGTGTATACTGTATGTATACTGTATGTATACTGTGTGTATACTGTGTGTATACTGTATGTATACTGTATGTATACTGTGTGTATACTGTATGTATACTGTGTATATACTGTATGTAGTTGAGCCAGGATAGCCCACATATCCAGGCTTAATCCCTTCTCCTAGTTTGGTGAAACAGGCCTCTAGTCTACGGACCTGTTGTTTGTTTGTTTGTTTGTTTGTTTGTTTGTTTGTTTGCTCACCTGTAGGGCATGCTGCTGGTCTCCATGGTAACGTCACACTCCTTCAGGTAGATCTCCAGCCGCCGCCGCTCCATCAGCCTCCTCGCCGCCTCCAGGATCTGCGCCGCCAGCACAGACTCCTCCCTCTCCTTCACCTCCCTCCTGCCGTCGCTCCGCTCCGTTTTCCCAGAAGTCCCTCTGTTGACCTTCGGCTTCTTGTTGAACCCGTACAGCTCCTCCACCGAGAACTTCCCGCCTTTTCCTCCGGCGGCTGACGGCCCGATGGTGGCGCCGGCGCCTGACGCCCGGCCTGCAAACATGGCTGACGCCGGAGCAGAAAGGGTTGAAGTGGCACATTTAAAGCACAGCTAATGCTAACAACAACAGCTAATGTTAACAACAACAGCTAAAGCTAACAACAACAGCTAATGTTAACAACAACAGCTAAAGCTAACAACAACAGCTAATGCTAATGCTTCTGATGCCAAATACCATCAACAACCTGGAGGAGCAGAGGGTAAAGCTTTAGCTGTTTAATGCTAAGCTAAGGCTGTCATCGTCTGAGAAAATCTAACGCTAACAACATAATGCACCATAAATGAAGCTAATGCTAGTAAAAACCAAACAGAACCAAAGCTATTTAATACTAATAGAAGCTACTGCTAATCTCATGTTAAAATCAAAATAACAAAATCTAATGCTAACAACATAACACACTATAAATGAAGCTAATGCTAGTAAAAACAAAACACAACCAAAGCTATTGAACACTAAAAGAAGCTACTGCTAATCTCATGCTAAAATCAAAACAATAAAAGCAGCGATGCTAACAACAATGGGTTTTCAAGTGACACAACAAAAGCTAATGCTAACACAAATAAATGACCCAAACCAGAGCTAACACTAACAACATAACAACAACAGCAAAAGTTCATGCTAGCAGCAAAAATAAATATGCTAACACTCAAGATTATAGAAATAGGGACAAGCTAACACAAACACAAAAATATATACATATGCGAACAAAAAAGATGCTACCTGTAAAATAAACAAAAGATAGATATTAAACAAAGTTATACAGACGAAGCACCTGAAGGTAGCAGTAACTGTAAACAGAAACATAAGCATGATGCTAACGGTGTGATGCACCAGTAGAATGCTAATGCTAACTAAACGTTCTGTTTAAGAGATCAAATTAAAGGGGAAATCTACATGTGAACATAAAGACAACACAAAGCTAACATGTTAGCATGTGGCTAACAGTACAACAGTCCTACATCTTTTTTTTTTTTTTTTTTTTTTGTTCTTTTTCTCCTGACGGTTTTTATCAAAATCTGGTCCAACAGTCCAAGAGTTGCAGAGAAATACACATTTTCCAGACTGAGCAATAATGTCAAAAATAAGATGAAATAAACTAAATACAAAATAAAAGTCGGAGTTCTAATCAGGAATCAGTACATTTACATTTTCATATTTCAAATTTCACATTAAAGCTGCGCTGTAGTTCCTTCCACCACCACCAGGGGTCAGCAGAGCAGACACAACCACCAGCCTCATCTGCAACCATAACAACACCTGTCCTCATCGTATCCCATCAGCCCCTGCAGCACACACGCCTGTCCCCATCGTATCCCATCAGCCCCTGCAGCACACACACCTGTCCCCATCGCATCCCATCAGCCCCTGCAGCACACACACCTGTCCCCATCGTATCCCATCAGCCCCTGCAGCACACACACCTGTCCCCATCGTATCCCATCAGCCCCTGCAGCACACACACCTGTCCCCATCGCATCCCATCAGCCCCTGCAGCACACACACCTGTCCCCATCGTATCCCATCAGCCCCTGCAGCACACATACCTGTCCCCATCGTATCCCATCAGCCCCTGCAGCACACACACCTGTCCCCATCGTATCCATCAGCCCCTGCAGCACACACACCTGTCCCCATCGTATCCCATCAGCCCCTGCAGCACACACACCTGTCCCCATCGTATCCCATCAGCCCCTGCAGCACACACACCTGTCCCCATCGTATCCCATCAGCCCCTGCAGCACACACACCTGTCCCCATCGTATCCCATCAGCCCCTGCAGCACACACACCTGTCCTCATCGTATCAGATTATTTTTTCTGTGGATAATTTGTCCTCATCTGTTTCAGATATCATTAATATAATTTTATTATTAGGTAAATATCATATCCGCTGTGCAAATGGAAAAATAACAAGCCTTCCTTCTCTGGTTTTACAAACTAATTTAAAATGTTTGTCTTGGCCCTAAGAAAACTGGAAAAAAAAAAAAAAAAACTGCAGTGAAAATAAACCAGAACGTTGGTCATTACTTATTATTTTAAGTTTAAAAAGTCTTCTCTGTTGCATCTCTGCTCTTTTACTTTCATTTAAATTGCCTGATTTTTTACTGTATTGTATCTGAATGTTTTTTGTTTGGACTTGCCCTACATATCTACATATCCCCATGACTGGTGTACTTTATTTTATGTTCATTTGTGTTACTGTTATTGTCCTCATTGAGTTTGTATTTTTTCACAGGTTCAAAAAAAAAAAGAAAAAGAAAATGAAAAAAAAAGATGGACACTGAAACAAACAGCTTTATTTTGTACATACCTGTCCTCATCGTATCCCATCAGCCCCTGCAGCACACACACCTGTCCTCATCATTTCCCATCAGCCCCTGCAGCACACATACCTGTTCAGTGGTCCTCTGTCGTCGTGGTGATGCACCTGTCTGTCATCCCGTCTGTGTGCTCTCAGCCTCATATTAATCCTGTTGGTCTAATCCGACCAATCAGAGCGCAGAGATACGTCCGTCTGTCAGGAGTCACAGCAACTGACGGACAGAGGGACGGACAGAGGGACGGACAAGGATTAAAACCAAAACACCAAAGTGAGTTTGTTTGTACAGATGTTACTGACACACACACACACACACACACACACACACACACACACACACAGGGTCCCTGAATGCACCACAGCTGTTCCACAACCAACAGAACCCAAAACACACACATCAACTACAGAGTACACAGAGGTACTACAGTGTACATGTACTGCAGTACTAGTATATAGAACTACATTCAGAAACCCACATTTAAAGTATCAGCAGTAAAAGTACCACCAGTATGACCTATGGTACTGCAGTACTAGTATATAGTACTACATGTGTATGATGGTACTGCAGTACTAGTATATAGTACTACATGTGTATGATGGTACTGCAGTACTAGTATATAGTACTACATGTATATGATGGTACTGTAGTACTAGTATATAGTACTACATGTATATGATGGTACTGCAGTACTAGTATATAGTACTATAAGGGTCTATGATGGTACTGCAGTAGTAGTATATAGTACTACATGTGTATGATGGTACTGCAGTACTAGTATATATCCTGTTAGTACCCTGTTGGTGCCCTATTAGCATCCTGTTAGTGTCCTGTTACTACCCTATGAGTGTCCTGTTAGTACCCTGTTGGTGCCCCATTAGTACTCAGTTGGTACCCCATTAGTACCCTGTTGGTGCCCCAGTAGTACTCAGTTGGTACCCCATTAGTACCCTGTTGGTACCCCATTAGTACCCTGCTGCTGGTATCCCATACAGACTCAGACGGTGGTGTTTGTGTCTCTTGTCGTTTCTCTTATTTCAGACAGAAGTGTTTCAGCTGTACCATGACCAGTTCATCATCTGTTTATCAGACGTGTGTGTGTTTGTGTGTGTGTGTGTGTGTGTGTTTGTGAGTGTGTGTGTGTGTGTGTGTGTGTGTGGGGGGGGGGTTAACAGATGAACAGATTAAAGGATTAAAAACAGGACTGTGCCTTTGGATCCTGTTTCATGGACTGAATGGGACTGGTGTGTGTGGTGGTCTGGGTCTGGGTCTGGTCCGGTCCGGGTCTGGGTCTAGTCTGGGTCTGGTCTCGGTCTGGATCTGGGTCTGGTCTGGTCTGGTCTGGGTTTGGGTCTGGTCTGGGTCTGGTCTTGGTCTTGGTCTGGGGTCTGGGTCTGGTCTGGGTCTGGGTCTGGGTCTGGGTCTGGTCTTGGTCTGGGTCTGGGTCTGGTCTGGGTCTGGTCTGGTCTGGTCTGGGTCTGGGTCTGGGTCTGGGTCTGGTCTGGGTCTGGGTCTGGGTCTGGGTCTGGGTCTGGTCTGGTCTGGGTCTGGTCTTTATCCATGGTGCTGTTGCTGTCCTCACTGTTCACTCCATGTGTCATCAGTTGTTTTCAGTGATCATCACACATTCTAATCAGTCTAGTTCATTTCAATCCATGGTCACTAATATTATTATTATTATTATTATTATTATTATTATTATTATTATTATTATTATTATTATTATATTCTAAACTACTGTCACAACTGAGTCCAACTCTTTGTTTTGGTTCCTCAACTGCTCACATTAGTGAACTTCAATCAGACTTATTTTATTACTGTAGGATAACTTTAAAAATGACAGTTTTATGGGATGTGAAGTATTTATTTTGTTAATTTTGCTCCTTCAGCCCTTTCAACCCCTGTGACGTCACCAGAGCCTTCCCCTATGACGTAGCCAGCCCTGACCCCATGCGTACTAACACAGACACCGGCCACCGGAGCTCCGCCGGTCCCAGTCCCGCTGCTTCAGCCGCTACCATGGACCTCAGACCGGGCTTCGCTTTACTGCTGTGTGCCACTGTTGTCCACATGGCACCGGTACCGGGTGAGTCCACGGTTTATCTGTGTTCAGTAGTAGGAGGTTCTGTGGACTGTGTGGACACACGGAGCATTCCAGAAGCATCCACTGCACAGCCATCTGTGAGCCGGTAAATGTGAGCCGGGAAATGTGAGCCGGGAAATGTGAGCCGGTAGATGCGAGCCGGTAAATGCGAGCCGGTAGATGCTAGCCGGTAAATGCGAGCCGGTAAATGCTAGCCGGTAAATGTTAGCCGGTAAATACTAACCGGTAAATGCGAGCCAGTAGATGCTAGCCGGTAAATGCGAGCCGGTAAATGCTAGCTGGTAAATGTCAGCCGGTAGATGCTAGCCGGTAAATACTAACCGGTAAATGCGAGCCGGTAAATGCGAGCCGGTAAATGCTAGCCGGTAAATGTTAGCCGGTAAATACTAGCCGGTAAATGCGAGCCGGTAGATGCTAGCCGGTAAATGCGAGCCGGTAAATGCTAGCCGGTAAATGTTAGCCGGTAAATACTAACCGGTAAATGCGAGCCAGTAGATGCTAGCCGGTAAATGCGAGCCGGTAAATGCTAGCTGGTAAATGTCAGCCGGTAGATGCTAGCCGGTAAATACTAACCGGTAAATGCGAGCCGGTAAATGCTAGCCGGTAAATGTCAGCCGGTAGATGCTAGCCGGTAAATGCTAGCCGGTAAATGCTAGCCGGTAAATGTCAGCCGGTAGATGCTAGCTGGTAAATGCTAGCCGGTAAATGCTAGCCGGTAAATACTAACCGGTAAATGCGAGCCGGTAGATGCTAGCCGGTAAATGCTAGCTGGTAGATGCTAGCCGGTAGCTGTTAGTTGTCAGTCTGTAGGTTCTGGTTTAAACTTCTCACGGATGCAGTTTGTTTTTTCAGACTTGACAGTTTCTACTCTTTCCATTCATGTGGAACTGTTCCCCAGACCTAACGTCCACTCAGACCAAACATGTTCAGGTTAAAGGTGGATGTGCTTTCCTCCACCCTCAGGGCAGGTGGGTGACAGGGCTTCTGCTGCTGACCATGAGTGGACCGGCCTGGCTGACCACCTCCACACCCCACAGACTGAGGACCCTTCTGGAACAGGTCTGAAGAGCTTGGATTGAGGAAACCCTTTCCATCATCTGCCCACATCTGTGCATGCTTCACCTGTTTTCCTTATATTCATTTTTAAACTGATTTATCTGTCCTACTTATTTTCTTTTTATTCTCTGTATTTATTGCCCGTACCACTTTGAAATTTTTAGATAAAAATGTAAAGTGCATTACAAATAAAATTTAGTATTATTATTATTATTATTATTATTGTTATTATTATTATTATTAGGGAAATGGGATCTGTGTATGTTATCCAGAATACACACAGTGCCTAGCATTAGCATTAGCATTAGCATTAGCACATAACCCAGCCATAAGGAGCAGGTCCAGTTGTGTGGGGGGTGTGGAGCCCAGGCTGATCCAGGACTGTTTGGACCTGTTTGTGCAGATCCACAGGTATCAGCTGAGACTGGACAGAATGTGACTCTGCAGTGCCGCGGTCCACCTGACCCCGCCATGGTGAAATGGGTCCGACCGGACCTGGAGAGAGACGGGTACGTCCTCTACGTACAGGGTCGGATCAGACCCAGCTACCACCATGAGGCGTACAAGAACCGAGTGGAACCCCTAGACCCACCCATGAAGAACGGCGTGTACTCTGTGGTCCTGATGAACGTCAGCAGCAGCGACAACGGCACGTACAAGTGTGTGATCGGAATGCAAGGGCAAGAACCTACTGAACAGAAGGTCCACCTGCAGGTTTCAGGTGAGCTCTTACCTCTGTGTCAGTAGACCAGTCCCTCCAGAACAATGTGGGCAAACATCCTGGATGATGCGGTGGACTGTGTGGGGTTGATGGGATTTTATGCAGTCCAACTGTGGGAATTTGCACAAAAGGTGAAAAAATCTGCAGGAACTGGAAAAACATGCATTTGAATGAAAAATACAGATTCTTCTCTCACCCCCTGTTCTAATGAGGCTACAACTACAGGAAACAGGTCTGCTTCCATCCCATAATAATCAAACCTACAGAAGTAATCATCCACTCCATGCTTTGTTTACACCCATGACATGAACCCATGTTTTCCTGAAATGGCTGAAGGGTTCCACCTTCAACAGGCTTCATCTGAATGGACCAAAAACGGTCACTGTCAGAGGTCATGTGACCGCCCTGAACCCAGGGTCACTGTCAGAGGTCATGTGACCGCCCTGAACCCAGGGTCACTGTCAGAGGTCATGTGACCGCCCTGAACCCAGGGTCACTGTCAGAGGTCATGTGACCGCCCTGAACCCAGGGTCACTGTCAGAGGTCATGTGACCGCCCTGAACCCAGGGTCACTGTCAGAGGTCATGTGACCGCCCTGAACCCAGGGTCACTGTCAGAGGTCATGTGACCGCTGTTCTGAACCCAGGGTCACTGTCAGAGGTCATGTGACCGCTGTTCTGAACCCAGGGTCACTGTCAGAGGTCATGTGACCGCCCTGAACCCAGGGTCACTGTCAGAGGTCATGTGACCACTCTGAACCCAGGGTCACTGTCAGAGGTCATGTGACCGCTGTTCTGAACCCAGGGTCACTGTCAGAGGTCATGTGACCGCTCTGAACCCAGGGTCACTGTCAGAGGTCATGTGACCGCCCTGAATCCAGGGTCACTGATTTCCTCAAATGCATGGATTTATTTTTACAAATTTTACATTTACATCCTGCTCTGTAAGTAGATTTTTGAAACTGTGGGGGAGGGCTTTGTGCCCCCCCACCCAAAAATAGCCAACCACACACACACACACACACACAGTCTGTGTGACCTTCCAGTATTATGGTACAGATGATGGTGCACATGTGTCCTGTTTGGTCACATGTTCACTCCCTCATATGAACTATTTATTTGATTATGCATTGAATTAAGTGATCACATATTCACATTTTTCTGGAGGAAGTGAGTAAACATCAGCTGAGTCACCTGATCTGTGTTTGGTCCACAGATGGAAACGATGAGGAGGGAGGAGTCAAGGACGCAGGAGACAAGGAGGAAGGAGTCAAGGAGGGAGGAGACAAAGGAGGAGGAGACAAAGAAGGAGGAGTCAAGGAGGGAGGAGACAAGGAGGGAGGAGACAAAGAAGGAGGAGTCAAGGAGGGAGGAGACAAGGAGGGAGGAGTCAAGGAGGGAGGAGTCAAGGAGGGAGGAGACAAGGAGGGAGGAGTCAAGGAGGGAGGAGACAAAGAAGGAGGAGACAAGGAGGGAGGAGACAAGGAAACAGGAGTCAAGGATGCAGTAGTCATTGCTCTGTGTTGTGTTCTGGGTGCCGTCCTCGTTGTGGGCCTCACTGTGTTGTATGTGAAGCGGAGATGTGAAGCGTCTGCAGGAGACACTCCTGACACCGTGGTCTCCTGGTCCAGGACCAGTGGACTCCAGTACTTTTATACCAAACTGAAACCAGCTTTAAAGGGTAAAGTGACAGGACCTGAAAACACTGACCCTCAGGACCAGGGTTAGATTTAGAAAAAAAACTGTCACGAACCTGTTGGAAAACTGATGAATCAGGACACTAATGCTGCGTTTCTACTACGTGGAACCAGCTCGACTCGACTCGGCTCAGTATTCCTCAGACCGTTTCCATTCCAGGATACTACCCACTTTCCAGTACCTGGTCGTCATAGCGATGCAGCGTGTTGCTTCTGTGTCGTCTGTTCAGAGTTGCTGATGAACTCACTTCGTTGCCTGTTGTCTGGTCTGAATTTTTACGTTGTCCACCACAGACTGGACCTCCTGGACCGACCCTGGTGGAGTTTTGGGCTGTTCTCATGTGGATTCATGGACCCACACATTTACTGTCCACTAACACATCTGTTTTTGTAAAACAGCGGGTCACACAGAAAACTGTCTGACCAATCAGAGGTCTGCAGCGTTTACACAGTGTCACCTTTAGTATCTGGTCCCCAGTCCTGGAACCGCAGCGGAGGAGGTACCAAAAAACTAGGACCAGGTACCAAAAAACTAGTACCAGGTACCAAAAAACTAGTACCAGGTACCAGATTCCATAAAACTAGTACCAGGTACCAGATTCCAGGTCCTGTTATGGAATGGAAACACAAAAAGGCCATGTCGAGGAAACGGGGCATGGGTACTGGGGGGTGGGGGGGCGGGGTACATGTTGTTCCTCAGTGACCTGGTGAATGGAACCCGCCCATGGGTGTGAATGTGACACCGATTGGTAATTCATCTGTCTCAGTCCTTGAACACACCCAGGGTGACCCCGCCTCCACCTAATGGAATCTGGGATAGACTCCGCCCCCACAGCCCTGTGGATGAATAAGCACTTCAGAGACAGAATGAATGGATTTTTAATGTGTATGTTTGACTACATGTGCCTATTTCTATTTATGTGTTTGTTACAGTTCAAAGGTTTAACATCCTGTTTGTCTATTTTATATATTTATATATTTTCATCCAAATACTGTTTTTAACTGAACTGGCTGACGACTGTGAACGCATCACTCACACATCTGGAACACATGAATATTTGCTGATTTCAGGATGAACTGTGCCAAACAGTGCCTTCGTTTATACAAACTCATGAGTAATAAAGTTTGGTTTCCAAAAGCACAAAGAACACATGTGTAGAAGCACATGTAAAGCCAAATGGAACCAAACACTGGGACCAAAAAGACCTAAACAGTAAAGGGCTGGTTCTGGATGTTGGAGTGTTGGGTCATTGTATCTGATTCAGCTGGAGTGTGTCCCATCCTTTCACTGCGGTCAAACAGCTGCTGTTCTGTTAATGCTGGATTGAACAGACAAATAAACTAACGGCTCAGATTGTCTGTGTGGTTCTTTGACTGACGAGCACAGACTGTTCACCGTTTTAACACCAGAGGTCACAAATGAAGGTTTGAATAAACACTAAAAACACCTTGAATTAACTCTGGAATCATGCAGAAGGGCGTCCAAAATGATCAGGAGCGGTTTGAAAACACATTTGAACATGGGCCCAAAGTCCACTTTGTGGAGCTCCTCCTATAGCCTGACCATTTGAACACCAGAGCGCTGAAGGGAGAGTTGGAGGTACTGGGATAAAAACCGTCTGTTTCAGGGGTAGTCCGCTGTAAAAAGTTAAAGAACTAGTTCACCTCATGTGAAAGTGGGTGAATAAAGGGGGTCCTGGGTGGGTTTGTGTGTGTGGTTGTGTCCTGTGGGTTCTGGTTCTGTTTGATAAAGGCTCAGATTCAGATCAATAATGAAACCAGTGTTTTATTCAAACAGGTTTCAATCAACAGTTTAGAGGAAACAGACCAGGTCACAACTAATACAAGGAAACTGTGTGTGTGTGTGTGTGTGTGTGTGTGTGTGTGTGTGTGTGTGTGCGCACGTACATGTGTGTTAAATGTATGTGTGTGTGTGTGTACATGTACATGTGTGTTAAATGTATGTGTGTGTGTGTCTGTCTGTCTGTCTGTGTGTGTGTGTGTCTGTCTGTGTGTATGTGTATATATACACGTGTGTTAAATGTGTGTATGTGTGTGTGTGTGTGTGTGTTATGCTGCTCGTGGGCTGTAATAGGGCAGAGCTCTGATGAAGGCGTCCAGTCTGCTGCTGAACAGTTCACTGTCCAAACTCTGACCCAGAACACACACTGGGTTCTTCACTATGTACTCCACGTACAACTGAAAGAAACACACACACACACACACACAGACTGTTAAACACATACGTTAACAGGACCGGACCGTTAATGGGACCGGACCAGTCCGTTAAAGGTGTGGGAGTCTTTTGTGATGAGTGTTTCCTCGTCTCTGTCCATCCTCAGTCCTCTCCTCAGTTTCATTGGTCTGTTGGTCTGTCTGTCACTCCTCAGCTGAATCTCTTGGATCCAGACCAGGGGGAACTGGGGCATCTGAGGAGTTTTTTTGTCGCAATGTGCATTGTGGGAAATGCGAGCCCAGTGATGCCCAGTTCCTCCTGGGCTGAATGTAAACACATGGTGTTTGTTTGTGGTGGATGGAGTTAAGAAACTCTTCAGCATGAGGAAGAGATTCAGCTGAGGAATGACTGACAGACCAACAGACCAATGAGACTGAGGAGAGGACTGAGGATGGACAGAACTGAGGAAACACTGAGGATGGACAGAACTGAGGAAACACTGAGGATGGACAGAACTGAGGAAACACTGAGGATGGACAGAACTGAGGAAACACTGAGGAGGAAAGAACTGAGGAAACACTGAGGATGGACAGAACTGAGGAAACACTGAGGATGGACAGAACTGAGGAAACACTGAGGAGGAAAGAACTGAGGAAAAACTGAGGATGGACAGAACTGAGGAAAAACTGAGGATGGACAGAACTGAGGAAAAACTGAGGATGGACAGAACTGAGGAAACACTGAGGAGGAAAGAACTGAGGAAACACTGAGGATGGACAGAACTGAGGAAAAACTGAGGATGGACAGAACTGAGGAAACACTGAGGATGGACAGAACTGAGGACACACTGAGGATGGACAGAACTGAGGAAAAACTGAGGATGGACAGAACTGAGGAAAAACTGAGGATGGACAGAACTGAGGAAAAACTGAGGATGGACAGAACTGAGGAAAAACTGAGGATGGACAGAACTGAGGAAACACTGAGGAGGACAGAACTGAGGAAAAACTGAGGATGGACAGAACTGAGGAAAAACTGAGGATGGACAGAACTGAGGAAAAACTGAGGATGGACAGAACTGAGGAAACACTGAGGAGGACAGAACTGAGGAAAAACTGAGGATGGACAGAACTGAGGAAACACTGAGGATGGACAGAACTGAGGAAACACTGAGGATGGACAGAACTGAGGAAAAACTGAGGAGGACAGAACTGAGGAAACACTGAGGATGGACAGAACTGAGGAAAAACTGAGGATGGACAGAACTGAGGAAAAACTGAGGATGGACAGAACTGAGGAAACACTGAGGATGGACAGAACTGAGGAAAAACTGAGGATGGACAGAACTGAGGAAAACTGAGGAGGAAAGAACTGAGGAAAACTGAGGATGGACAGAACTGAGGAAAAACTGAGGATGGACAGAACTGAGGAAAACTGAGGATGGACAGAACTGAGGAAAACTGAGGATGGACAGAACTGAGGAAAAACTGAGGATGGACAGAACTGAGGAAACACTGAGGAGGACAGAACTGAGGAAAAACGGAGGATGGACCAGAACTGAGGAAAAACTGAGGAGGACAGAACTGAGGAAAAACTGAGGATGGACAGAACTGAGGAAAAACTGAGGAGGACAGAACTGAGGAAAAACTGAGGATGGACAGAACTGAGGAAAAATTGAGGAGGACAGAACTGAGGAAAAACTGAGGATGGACAGAACTGAGGAAAAACTGAGGATGGACAGAACTGAGGAAACACTGAGGATGGACAGAACTGAGGAAAAACTGAGGATGGACAGAACTGAGGAAAAACTGAGGATGGACAGAACTGAGGAAAAACTGAGGATGGACAGAACTGAGGAAAAACTGAGGAGGACAGAACTGAGGAAAAACTGAGGAGGACAGAACTGAGGAAAAACTGAGGAGGACAGAACTGAGGAAACACTGAGGAGGACAGAACTGAGGAAAAACTGAGGATGGACAGAACTGAGGAAAAACTGAGGATGGACAGAACTGAGGAAAAACTGAGGATGGACAGAACTGAGGAAACACTGAGGATGGACAGAACTGAGGAAAAACTGAGGATGGACAGAACTGAGGAAACACTGAGGATGGACAGAACTGAGGAAACACTGAGGATGGACAGAACTGAGGAAAAACTGAGGATGGACAGAACTGAGGAAACACTGAGGATGGACAGAACTGAGGAAACACTGAGGATGGACAGAACTGAGGAAACACTGAGGATGGACAGAACTGAGGAAACACTGAGGATGGACAGAACTGAGGAAACACTGAGGATGGACAGAACTGAGGAAAAACTGAGGATGGACAGAACTGAGGAAACACTGAGGATGGACAGAACTGAGGAAAAACTGAGGATGGACAGAACTGAGGAAACACTGAGGATGGACAGAACTGAGGAAAAACTGAGGAGGACAGAACTGAGGAAAAACTGAGGATGGACAGAACTGAGGAAAAACTGAGGAGGACAGAACTGAGGAAAAACTGAGGATGGACAGAACTGAGGAAAAACTGAGGAGGACAGAACTGAGGAAACACTGAGGATGGACAGAACTGAGGAAAAAACTGAGGATGGACAGAACTGAGGAAAAACTGAGGATGGACAGAACTGAGGAAACACTGAGGATGGACAGAACTGAGGAAAAACTGAGGATGGACAGAACTGAGGAAAAACTGAGGATGGACAGAACTGAGGAAACACTGAGGATGGACAGAACTGAGGAAAAACTGAGGATGGACAGAACTGAGGAAACACTGAGGAGGACAGAACTGAGGAAACACTGAGGATGGACAGAACTGAGGAAAAACTGAGGATGGACAGAACTGAGGAAAAACTGAGGAGGACAGAACTGAGGAAAAACTGAGGAGGACAGAACTGAGGAAAAACTGAGGAGGACAGAACTGAGGAAAAACTGAGGATGGACAGAACTGAGGAAAAACTGAGGATGGACAGAACTGAGGAAAAACTGAGGATGGACAGAACTGAGAAAACTGAGGATGGACAGAACTGAGGAAAAACTGAGGAGGACAGAACTGAGGAAACACTGAGGATGGACAGAACTGAGGAAAAACTGAGGATGGACAGAACTGAGGAAAACTGGGATGGACAGAACTGAGGAAAAACTGAGGAGGACAGAACTGAGGAAAACTGAGGATGGACAGAACTGAGGAAACACTGAGGATGGACAGAACTGAGGAAAAACTGAGGATGGACAGAACTGAGGAAAACTGAGGAGACAGAACTGAGGAAAAACTGAGGATGGACAGAACTGAGGAAAAACTGAGGAGGACAGAACTGAGGAAACACTGAGGATGGACAGAACTGAGGAAAAACTGAGGATGGACAGAACTGAGGAAAAACTGAGGATGGACAGAACTGAGGAAAAACTGAGGAGGACAGAACTGAGGAAAAACTGAGGATGGACAGAACTGAGGAAAAACTGAGGATGGACAGAACTGAGGAAAAACTGAGGATGGACAGAACTGAGGAAACACTGAGGATGGACAGAACTGAGGAAAAACTGAGGAGGACAGAACTGAGGAAAAACTGAGGATGGACAGAACTGAGGAAAAACTGAGGATGGACAGAACTGAGGAAAAACTGAGGATGGACAGAACTGAGGAAAAACTGAGGATGGACAGAACTGAGGAAAAACTGAGGATGGACAGAACTGAGGAAAAACTGAGGATGGACAGAACTGAGGAAAAACTGAGGATGGACAGAACTGAGGAAACACTGAGGAGGACAGAACTGAGGAAAAACTGAGGATGGACAGAACTGAGGAAAAATTGAGGAGGACAGAACTGAGGAAAAACTGAGGATGGACAGAACTGAGGAAAAACTGAGGATGGACAGAACTGAGGAAAAAACTGAGGATGGACAGAACTGAGGAAACACTGAGGATGGACAGAACTGAGGAAACACTGAGGATGGACAGAACTGAGGAAACACTGAGGATGGACAGAACTGAGGAAAAACTGAGGAGGACAGAACTGAGGAAAAACTGAGGATGGACAGAACTGAGGAAAAACTGAGGATGGACAGAACTGAGGAAAAACTGAGGATGGATAGAACTGAGGAACACTGAGGAGGACAGAACTGAGGAAAAACTGAGGATGGACAGAACTGAGGAAACACTGAGGATGGACAGAACTGAGGAAACACTGAGGATGGACAGAACTGAGGAAAAACTGAGGAGGACAGAACTGAGGAAACACTGAGGATGGAGAGAACTGAGGAAAAACTGAGGATGGACAGAACTGAGGAAACACTGAGGATGGACAGAACTGAGGAAAAACTGAGGATGGACAGAACTGAGGAAACACTGAGGATGGACAGAACTGAGGAAAAACTGAGGATGGACAGAACTGAGGAAAAACTGAGGATGGACAGAACTGAGGAAACACTGAGGATGGACAGAACTGAGGAAAAACTGAGGATGGACAGAACTGAGGAAAAACTGAGGAGGACAGAACTGAGGAAACACTGAGGATGGACAGAACTGAGGATGGACAGAACTGAGGAAAAACTGAGGATGGACAGAACTGAGGAAAAACTGAGGATGGACAGAACTGAGGAAAAACTGAGGATGGACAGAACTGAGGAAAAACTGAGGATGGACAGAACTGAGGAAACACTGAGGAGGACAGAACTGAGGAAAAACTGAGGATGGACAGAACTGAGGAAACACTGAGGATGGACAGAACTGAGGAAACACTGAGGGAGGACAGAACTGAGGAAAAACTGAGGATGGACAGAACTGAGGAAAAATTGAGGAGGACAGAACTGAGGAAAAACTGAGGATGGACAGAACTGAGGAAAAACTGAGGATGGACAGAACTGAGGAAAAACTGAGGATGGACAGAACTGAGGAAACACTGAGGATGGACAGAACTGAGGAAACACTGAGGAGGAAAGAACTGAGGAAAAACTGAGGATGGACAGAACTGAGGAAACACTGAGGATGGACAGAACTGAGGAAACACTGAGGATGGACAGAACTGAGGAAAAACTGAGGATGGACAGAACTGAGGAAAAACTGAGGAGGACAGAACTGAGGAAACACTGAGGATGGACAGAACTGAGGAAAAACTGAGGATGGACAGAACTGAGGAAAAACTGAGGATGGACAGAACTGAGGAAAAACTGAGGATGGACAGAACTGAGGAAACACTGAGGAGGACAGAACTGAGGAAAAACTGAGGATGGACAGAACTGAGGAAAAACTGAGGAGGACAGAACTGAGGAAAAACTGAGGATGGACAGAACTGAGGAAAAATTGAGGATGGACAGAACTGAGGAAAAACTGAGGAGGACAGAACTGAGGAAACACTGAGGATGGACAGAACTGAGGAAACACTGAGGATGGACAGAACTGAGGAAACACTGAGGAGGACAGAACTGAGGAAACACTGAGGATGGACAGAACTGAGGAAACACTGAGGATGGACAGAACTGAGGAAACACTGAGGATGGACAGAACTGAGGAAAAACTGAGGATGGACAGAACTGAGGAAACACTGAGGATGGACAGAACTGAGGAAAACTGAGGATGGACAGAACTGAGGAAACACTGAGGATGGACAGAACTGAGGAAAAACTGAGGATGGACAGAACTGAGGAAAAACTGAGGATGGACAGAACTGAGGAAAAACTGAGGAGGACAGAACTGAGGAAAAACTGAGGAGGACAGAACTGAGGAAAAACTGAGGATGGACAGAACTGAGGAAAAACTGAGGAGGACAGAACTGAGGAAAAACTGAGGATGGACAGAACTGAGGAAACACTGAGGATGGACAGAACTGAGGAAACACTGAGGATGGACAGAACTGAGGAAACACTGAGGAGGACAGAACTGAGGAAAAACTGAGGAGGACAGAACTGAGGAAAAACTGAGGATGGACAGAACTGAGGAAACACTGAGGATGGACAGAATTGAGGAAAAACTGAGGATGGACAGAACTGAGGAAACACTGAGGATGGACAGAACTGAGGAAAAACTGAGGATGGACAGAACTGAGGAAAAACTGAGGATGGACAGAACTGAGGAAAAACTGAGGATGGACAGAACTGAGGAAACACTGAGGATGGACAGAACTGAGGAAAAACTGAGGATGGACAGAACTGAGGAAACACTGAGGATGGACAGAACTGAGGAAAAACTGAGGATGGACAGAACTGAGGAAACATTCATCTCCAAAGTCTCCCACACCTCTAATGGGACCGGCCCAGTCTGTTAATGTGAGTGTGGTTTGAACATATATGACTGTAGATGTGTTGCAGTGTGTGTGTGTGTGTGTGTGTGTGTGTGTGTGTGTGTCTTACGTTGCTGTAGATGTGTTGCAGTGTGTGTGTGTGTGTGTGTGTGTCTTACGTTGCTGTAGATGTGTTGCAGTGTGTGTGTGTGTGTGTGTGTGTGTGTCTTACGTTGCTGTAGATGTGTTGCAGTGTGTGTGTGTGTGTGTGTGTGTCTTACGTTGCTGTAGATGTGTTGCAGTGTGTGTGTGTGTGTGTGTGTGTGTGTGTCTTACGTTGCTGTAGATGTGTTGCAGTGTGTGTGTGTGTGTGTGTGTGTGTGTGTGTGTCTTACGTTGCTGTAGATGTGTTGCAGTGTGTGTGTGTGTGTGTGTGTGTGTGTGTCTTACATTGCTGTAGATGTGTTGCAGTGTGTGTGTGTGTGTGTGTGTGTGTGTGTGTGTGTGTGTGTGTCTTACGTTGCTGTAGATGTGTTGCAGTGTGTGTGTGTGTGTGTGTGTGTGTGTGTGTCTTACGTTGCTGTAGATGTGTTGCAGTGTGTCTCTGGCGTTGGACACAGACAGGTCTGTGTTGAGGATGAACTTCAGTCCACTGGGAGTCTCATAGTAGTGCAGGCGGTATTTACTGGTCTGAAAGGACAGGAAGCCGTCCTTCCTGAGGACACAGCGCTAAGGACCACAGACCAGTTCAGACCAGGACCAGGACCCAGACCAGAGCCAGACCCATGAGCATGAGACCAGACCCAGACAGTGAAGGATACATGTCCATCGGAGACATTTTAGTGACGAAGGATCGGATGGAGAACAGCATCCCATACATGAGCTTAAACTCCTGCACAAACAAACACACAAACAAACACACACAAACAAACAAACAAACACACACACACACACACACACACACACACACAAATAGGAGTTAGAGGACAGTACAAGCATAAATCCATTTCAAACAGGTGTACAGAATAGTTTCTAAACAGGTACTGTAGATGGAAGATGGAGGATCCAAACTACTGTCTCAAATACCAGTCATGGTTCCTGGAATGAAGACAGAGTAATTTCATAGATTTTCATGTGTGTGAGTGGATTAAAGTGAGGACAAATGTGAAGTCTGGATGGACTGGGACTGAGGGGGTGACATTATGGGATGGACCTGATGATGCATTTAAGTTATTCACTCCTTTGGCAAAGTTAAAAAAAAAAAGTGCCTTAAGTTTAAAATTATTCAGAAATATTGATGTTTTTTGTTGTTGATGATGTTTTTTATTCTTATGGTGTGAATGCTGGATGCTGTACACATTTAAGTTCATGTATGTAGTGTATGAGGTGAAAAGGACAGGGAAAATATAAGATTTAGTTTCTACAATATTCCTTTTTTGGTTTTTATGTACATTACAATTAATGTTCTAAGTACAATGATTGATGTAAAACCAAAAATAAATACATTCATTCAAATACACACATCTGAGCCCAACTGTTGAACCCCTCTGAGGGTCACAGCACTGCTTTACTTCCACTCATCCTTTGTTCCCTCACCTCTTCTTTGGAAATCCCAGCCTGTTTCTTTCGATTCCATTCGTTGTAAAACAAGCAGCTTCCATTTCGGTCAAATATGTACAAATTATGGACCGTCATCTAAAGGTAAAAACATTTTAACAATCAGCGCGCACACACACACACACACACACACACACACACACACACAGGTTTGATCATTATTTACACGTTTATTTTTTTCATATTCATTCACCGGGTCTCAAACCACTGATCAATAAATTAATAACAGTTGCATTTAATTGTCTCGGGATTCTGCCGAATTACAGAGCAGTTGTTCTTGTATTTGAACTGTGTGTGAACTGTTTCTGGTCAGCTGTCATATTTCTGTTCACAGGTTTTTAGTTTTCATCTGCATTAAACTGATCAGGTTTTAAATGGAGTCTGGTTTCAACGGATAAAACCTGCAAAAACGTTGACCCAAACTCCGCTCATGTACGAGTTAAGAGCCTGGTTTCATCTTATTACTCTATAATGCTGGTAAATAAAAGATAAAATGCAACAAAAAAAGTTTTAGCTGTGAATTTTGGTCACATTTTTAAGAGTATTTTTCGTTCGGTGTTTACCTTCTCTTCCGGGTTCCCGTCGAGCTCAGGACCCCGCGGCAAAGCTGTCTGACTAAATGCCTGAACTAAACAACTTGAGTTTTTCGTTTTTAGACGTTTATGTGTGAGTGAAACAAAACAAAAACACTCAGATTAAAAAATGAATTCTTTCATATAATTGTCCTGTAAAAATATGTTGGACTAGTGCTGTCGTAAATTCACAGGCAGTTCTGCGCATGTTCAGTTCAAACACAGAGAAACAAGATGGCGGCCGCAGCATCAATGATGCCGAACTTCGGGCAGCAAATTTCATCCAAAAACGACCTGGTTCCGGACTGGACCCGCCAGGAAGTCAGCACAGGGGTGAGTACCGGAGCAGTGAGGCCGGGTCAGACCGTACTGGACCCGGTTCTGACTGGACTCGTGGTTTTTATCCCCCGAACTCCAGCTCAATGAGACAGCACTTCTGCACCGGCTAAAGGTGGCTAACGGCTAATGTGAACCAGAACCACCGAACCGGACCGGGCCGGGTCCCAGAACGGAGGAATATTAGCATTTAAGAGCATTCTAATCTCATTCATGTGTCTGTTAATGGACTCATGGTGTGAACACTAGTTTAAATGAGACTAAACCGTGTCCGATAATGGACCCAGAACCGGATCCAACCAGTTTAATTCTGATCTGAATGTTTTACAAACTGTGGTTCCGATTATTTTAGGAAACATATTATTGCTTTACTTCTTCTCCTTCATTGTGTTTAATCTGAACAAAAGGATTTAATCCACATCAGATCGAACCTGGTTATTGTGTCATTAATTCGGATCCGCTTGGATTCAGTTTCATCCCATTTGGTTTTAACACCATTAATGAACCTTGAAGAGTTGGAAAACTGGAAAAGAGTCAATATTTACACACGGAACACTTACACTGAACACCCATAATGCACCGCGGTGACATACGGTCATGTCCCAGGTCCCGGTCCGGTTCAGATGAGTCAGAACTGGTTTGGACAGATGTGTGGTCTGATGTGAGGACCTGATGAGGGTTAGATCTGATCCGGATTTAAGTCCAGACTGGACCTGTTAAAGCCGAATCTGAGTCAAAAACAGAAGAAAATAATGAGGAGAATAAATAAGAAGAGGAAATGAGTAGAAAATAACGAACCAAACCCAGTCTTTGTGTCTTTTCATCCTTTGTGTCTTCTCGTCCTCATCATGTCTTCTGCTCTTCCTGTCTGCAGACCACCATCATGGCGGTGGAGTATGATGGGGGCGTGGTCATAGGTGCGGACTCGCGGACCACTACTGGGTGAGGACACACACACACACACACACGTGTTCATTGGCAGCTTCATTTCTTGGTTCATGTGTGTAACTGTCCACCCGTGTCCATCTGTCCGTCTGTTTCAGAGCCTACATCGCCAACAGAGTGACGGACAAACTGACTCCGATCCACGACCGGATCTTCTGCTGCAGGTCAGTCCATCCCACCCTAACCCTGTGTAATCTGATTACATTCAGTCAGATGAACTCCCCTGGGTCTGTCCCAGTCCTCCATGTCTTCACACATCTGGTTTATATAGTTCAGTTCCATCTGAACATGTGGAAAAAAGGGTTCAATCACAGAAAACACCAGAACGTAGACAGGAACAGGAAGTTGGATTCTACGTCACTGGACTGAAGTCCAAAAGAACTAAAATAAGACCAAAACTAAACAAACATTCAGTCACATAATGAACTAAATGAAGCCTGAGATGAGTCATGGTCAACCTCCTGACAGTAGGGGCGGATCCAGTGTGTAGGGGGGCGTGGCCTCACCTGTTGTGTGGTGGTTTCAGGTCCGGTTCTGCCGCTGACACTCAGGCCATCGCTGACGTCGTCGCCTATCAGCTGGGTTTCCACAGGTAAGCCCCGCCCCTTGCCCCCGCTCAGCTGTTTTTGTTTATTACCTCCTCTGGGAGGTATTGAGATCACTTTGCTTTGTGTGTTTGTCTGTTTGCATTTTGTGTTTGTTTGTTCTCATCTTTAGTGTAAAACTCTTCCACCCATCTTTCCCAGATCTTCCCCACAGATAGGCCTAGGCCCTGGGACCAACCCAGTCCAGTTTGGTCCCAGTAGGCCAAAGTTCAAGGTCACAGCAAGGTCACAACATCTACAATTTTCCATCTGTCATCAATGAGACATTTTAGGAAATTCATCCAAAATTCTAAACGACTCTGATTCTCCTCCAGTTGGATCCACCTGTAGCTTAGAACAGTCTCTTGTATCTGGAACTAAATTGTCCACATCCACTGTGGAATGTGGACATTTACACTGAACACTGAAAATCCCATTTCCCACACATTTAAAATTAGAACTCAACTAATATTGATGTGAATTGAATCTAATTGGACAGACACATGACTGGGACCAGATTCAACTTTGTACCAAATATCGTTCCGCTCCATTTCTCTTCTGTTACGCTGTTGACTTTTATTTTTTTTGCACCATTTTCAAAAAATCATAAAAAATTCAATTCATGAAATACCATTATGAAATTTGTTTTGCACATCCATAGTTTAAAATAAAGTGGATCCACACATGCACACCATTCGGGGTGCTTGGCGTTCTCTGAATACTAGTTTGTTTTGTTTTTATTCACATCTTTAAATATCCAGAACTCTGGATGACAGACGTACTGATGATGTCGTACACACACTGAAGAATGAAGAAAACTGTGTACAGACTAATTAAATATGAGAGAACAGAGAACACACTGAAGAACATGTGAACGTCACAAACATCAGACACTTCTGTTTTCCTTTATTGTCAAAAACAGAAACGAGGATCTGAGCAGTTTTCTGCCTCTGAGGATAAGCTCCACACACGAAAATAAAAACACTAGAAAACCAGAATAAAGGCCTAATATTATGAGAATAAAGTCAAAGTTTAAAAAAAAAACTCATTTAATGAAAATAATGCTGTACTTTTAAGTCGTAATATTTTGAGAAAAAATTCAGAAATATAGTTTCCAGTTACAGCGAACGCAACAAACAAAGCATCAACTTTCACTTCTGTCGGAGCGGATGACTGATGCGAATGTGTAGGTGGTGGGCGGGGCTAGTAGATGTTCCGTCCTCTGGCCTTCGTTCTCTGCGTTAGGGTCCGCCCACTGTGGTCTGTGTGAACACTAACGCATCTGTGCTTGGCTCCGCCCCCTCCTCCTCAGCATCGAGTTGGACGAGCCCCCATTGGTGGAGACGGCGGCCAACCTGTTCCGAGCCAGCTGTTACCGCTACAGGGAGGAGCTGATGGCGGGGATCCTGGTGGCGGGCTGGGACCGCAGGAAGGGAGGCCAGGTACGTAGGCTCCGCCCACCATGTACAGTCACATGGTACAGCGCCTTCCTCTGTGTTTACCTGTGTGGGGGCGTGTCCTCAGGTGTACTGCGTTCCAATTGGTGGGATGCTGGTGAGACAGCCGGTGTCGGTGGGCGGCAGCGGCAGCACCTACATCTACGGCTTCATGGACTCGAACTACAAACCTGGACTGAGCAAAGACCAGTGTCTGGAGCTGACCGCCGCAGGTACGCAGCCACGCTGCAAGGCATGATGGGAAACAGAGTCCAGGGGGGACTGGGGTTAGACCGCACATGTACAACAGACCTACCTTTCTGTCTGTCTGTCTAATCCATCTGTCTGTCCTGTCTACCTCTCTGTATAACTTCTCTGTCTGTCTGTCTGTCTAACAGCTCTGTCTCTGGCCATGGAGAGAGACGGGTCGAGTGGGGGCGTGGTCAGACTGGCGTCCATCTCCGAGGAGGGGGTGGAGAGACGGGTCATCCTTGGAAACCAGCTGCCCAAGTTCTCCACCCATTAAACGTCCACATGTTCATGTTAATAAAGGTTTGTTTGTTTACCGTCCTCATCCGACTGCTTCTGTTCGACTCGTTTGAACTCGTCTGGAAAAACGGACACTAGAGGGAGTCAGAGTTCACACCCACCACTGGTTCAAGGACCCAGATGGGAATGTTGTGTTTACCAACACCAGGAGACGGGTCAGGTGTCCGGCACTGACATGGCTCCGCCTACATGGAGTTGAAATCCAATGAGAAGCAACCACTGTGTCAATTTAAAGTTTAAACCTCAGATCAATCAGTGACAAATCAGATCAACATCAGTGAATTTAATAAAAAACAGACAAAAAACATCAACACATGACACTATTTACACACGCGAAGCAGAACACGGACACGTTCACCCCTTAGAACTGAGACACAGGTCAACGGCAGCTGTTACCATGGAGACGAGGTGCAGGTCTACAGCTGCTGTTACCATGGAGACGAGGTGCAGGTCTACAGCTGCTGTTACCATGGAGATGAGGCGCAGGTCTATGGCGTCTGTTACCATGGAGACAGGCCCCCCCTCACAGCGTCCACTTCAAACACCTGCAGAAACAGCAGACTGGGGTCAGTGAACGCACCGCGGTGTGTTCAGTGGTGTGTGTGTATGTGTGTTGCGTACCTGGTCTCGCGGTGCGTACACAGACACCTGCTGCTGCAGTAGCGCCCCCCACAGGTGGTGCAGGTGTAATGAGACGGGAACCCACAGACGCAGCAGAAATGTCTGGGGGGCAGCGAGGAGGGCGGAGCCACGGCCGACAGGTAGTTGGGCTCCACCTTCTCCGACAGGTTCTACCAATCAGAGAGCAGAGGAGAGGTAAGCTGGGTGGGCGGGGCCCTGGGGTAAGTAGAGTGGGTGGGGCTGTGGGGTCAGGGGTGGGTCTCTGGAGTCAGGGGTGGGCGGGGCTGCGGGCTCTCACCTCCTCCTCCAGCAGCGTGGTGAAGTTCTTCCTGAACCTCTGCTTGAAGTGGTCGCCCCTCGTCTTCCTCTTCTTCTTCTCTGGTCACAGAACGAAGCAGCGTCAAATCAAACTCACTGTTCACACGACCCTAATGACCACGAACGCAACACGTGGACACGCCCACGTCTGAAAACACCTGTCTGTCATCGCTGATCGTCCGCTTCATGTTTGGGATCTAAACAGTTAATGAAGGGGTCAAAGGTCAGCGTCTCACCTGGTTCCTCAGACTCGCTGAAGGCGGGAAGGCGAGCGGCGGGACCCGGAGGAGGGAGGGAGGACAGGGGGTCGTCCTGGAAACACAAACAATGACAACGTGAGCCTGGTCGCCATGGCGCCGTGGCTCTGTTTAACAGGCGGCGGTGCGAGGCGAACCTGGAAGTTGTCCTTCTCCAACGCCTCCAGCTGACGACTCAGACGCCTCTGACGCGTGGCTTCGTCCAACACCCTGCGTTGGCCCGCCTCCACCCGAGCTGACGGACACACGGACGACGCCAGTTAAAAAATCGACACATTAAAACAACGAATAAAAGTCCAAGAATAATCACAACAAAACAGCCTTTTCCAATCTGACGTTTCTTCTGTTTTAATGCATCAATTAGCATATGTGACCACACCCCCAAACACCATAAAAGGGCATCTGTTCCATGTGCAAACAGCTGACTCTAAATTATAGAAGTGAACCAAAAATGTGTTTATGGGCAATCACAACAACCAACCTGAAAGAAATGTTAACCCCTGAGTCCTGACTGCAGGTCCAGGTTCACAGGGGCCCCTTTAACCCCTGAGTCCTGACTGCAGGTCCAGGTTCACATGGGACCCCTTTAACCCCTGAGTCCTGACTGCAGGTCCAGGTTCACATATGACCCCTTTAACCCCTGAGTCCTGACTGCAGGTCCAGGTTCACATTTGACCCCTTTAACCCCTGAGTCCTGACTGCAGGTCCAGGTTCACATGGGACCCCTTTAACCCCTGAGTCCTGACTGCAGGTCCAGGTTCACATTTGACCCCTTTAACCCCTGAGTCCTGACTGCAGGTCCAGGTTCACATATGACCCCTTTAACCCCTGAGTCCTGACTGCAGGTCCAGGTTCACATGGGACCCCTTTAACCCCTGAGTCCTGACTGCAGGTCCAGGTTCACATATGACCCCTTTAACCCCTGAGTCCTGACTGCAGGTCCAGGTTCACATGGGACCCCTTTAACCTCTGAGTCCTGACTGCAGGTCCAGGTTCACATGGGACCCTTTTAACCCCTGAGTCCTGACTGCAGGTCCAGGTTCACATATGACCCCTTTAACCCCTGAGTCCTGACTGCAGGTCCAGGTTCACATGGGACCTCTTTAACCTCTGAGTCCTGACTGCAGGTCCAGGTTCACATGGGACCCTTTTAACCCCTGAGTCCTGACTGCAGGTCCAGGTTCACATATGACCCCTTTAACCCCTGAGTCCTGACTGCAGGTCCAGGTTCTGCTGTGAATCTACATTCAACGAATAAAAGTCATTTTTTCAATAAGTACCTGATGAATCCTGTATATTTGGAGTAGGATTACTGCAGAAGTACACAGTAAAAGTACTTTATAGTGTTTGTTCTGATAGTATATGAAGTACTAATGTCAAAAATACCAGATTTGTGAAAAACTGATGGAGGAAAAACATTTGATTTCCTGTTGAAACTGCCTTAAAGCCATGTGATGTCAGATAACCAGGTCACATGGGTCTGGTTGGACGGTAGTCAGGACAGCTCTGGGTTTGTTTGGAACTATTCAGGTTTACAGGAACCATGTGATCACCACAGCAGAAACAGCAAAGCCTGTCAGAACTAATGCTGCGTTCAAGGACGGTTTTTGAGTCCGTACGTCACGACGTCACACCACGACTCACCACTTTGTACCGTTCCAGGTAAGTCACACCAAACTGAGCGCAAGGAATTGTGGGAGTTAGATGTAAACACACCAGCATGGTGGACCGTACGTTATGTTCATTTATAGTCATTTCTATCCCACAGGTGTTTGTTCTTTGTTTATTTGAGGGAAACTGAGGAGGAAATAACGGTGCATACGGACAGAGCAGCTGCTCTACCTTTAATGTTCTTTGTTTATTTGGGTTCAGATTTGGTTTGAATGTATTCTGTCACTCATTGGACTGAAAACTAGCTAACACTAGAACAGCTGCTGATTATACAGAACATTTACACAGAAATAATGTCAGAACAAAACCTTGTTTTAATAAACAATCTGCATAAACACCACATCCATGGGGGGCGCCACTGCTATGTGACCTCAGAACTAAGAACTGGGAGAACATGGATCTTTTTTTTTTTACTAACAATATATAAATATACAAACATGGCATCTGTGTTAAAGAAAATACAAAGGCACGAGTGCAAATAGGAATACATATATAGATGTCAACAACCACGAAGACTGCAATTTCTGAAAAAATAAAAAATAAAAAATAAAAATAATTAAATAAAATGAGGTGGGGGGGCTAGGGCTTGTTGTACAAATTCCATTCTTCAATAACTGATGGAAGCTTCAGTGCAGGTTTACTCTGCATGTGATGGAGAGTTTTCATCTAGAGCAGAAACTCATGGAAGCTGGAACATGTGGGTTTCATGTTCAAATGTTTACATTTGTGTTTGTAAAACTGACCCAGAATGATGATATTATTTAGTAAACAGCTGTCTTTGACATTGTCCAGGACATGTCCATAAGTCATGTCCAATACGGAGAATTCTTCAGGAAGTCAAACGTTTGTGTGAATCCAGTCGTAAATGTCCAGTCCAAACGCTTCCACATACAAACAATGGAAAAGAACTGAACTGTGGTTTCAGTCTCATCACAGAAAACACAGGTATTTGTTTCAAAACCAAATCGTTTTATCATCATTGAAGGGATCGACTCCATTCAGAATTTTAAAATGAATTTCTTTGGCTTCTGGGTTTAAAGGAAACTTTAACCCTTTCATGCATGAATTATGAGAGCCTTAGTCAATATTTTTTTCTTGAGTGTTTTTATTCCTCTTTAGGCATTAAAAAAAAATGCAAAGGATTTTTTTTTTTTTTTTTTTATGAACCTATTTTTCACGGAGTTACAAAAATGTCCACTCAACTGGACAACATGCATTTAATTTTTGAAGCAAAGAAACATGTATTTAAAACTCACCATCAGAAAGTGATCTACTGTGTGAAAACTATGAAATAAAACCTTTGTAATGCCGCTAGTTGCTAAATTGCTAAAGTTTTCTCACATTTTATCATCCTCTAATATTACTTATTACTCATTTCATGGAGATAAAATCCTCCTCAGACCCAGGAAATTGACAGTTTTAGCTTTTTTACATTAAAAAAAATGTCTTGATTGGAAACTGCATAATGCAACAGTTTTTTCAGATACATTTTTAAAGTTATTTTTATTTATTGATTGACTTTTTTAATGGAATGTCCTTTGTAATGGGCAGCATTTTTAAAGTGAAACTGTCAAACTTTTGTCCCCTACAGAGGACAACATGCATTGCTTGGTTTCAGGTGGATATGCAAAGGAAAAAACAAAAAAAAAACCCTTTTGGTTCCAGAAAACTGTTAATTACAAGTGTAACTAGAAGCACTCGGAGAGCGCAGACCTCCGCCAAGGCTGATCAGTGGCCCCCCCGTGGGCCCCCCCACCCCCGATCACCACCAAAATTTAATCATTTCTTCCTTATCCCATTTCCAACAAACCCTGAAAATTTCATCCAAATCTGTCCATAACTTTTTGAGTTATGTTGCACACTAACGGACAGACAAACAAACAAACAGACAGACAAACAAACAAACAAACAAACCCTGGCAAAAACATAACCTCCTTGGCGGAGGTAATAATAATTAGCAGCTGATTTACACCAAAACATGTTCGTGCAGATCAGGTTTATGAAGAGCTGCAAAGCTCCAGTAATGGTGTGAATGTCAGTGTTTGGGATGGTGCATGAGCTCCACTGTGTCAGCTGATCTGGAACTAAAACAACCAAACCCATGAATAAACAATAGAACAGCTGGAGAAGAACTGACCACTGGACTGACCACTGGACTGACCACTGTGCATGAAAGGGTTAAATATTGAGTTCGCAAACTTCATACAGATTTTTGTGAATAAAATGGAGCACTAGAGTTTCTACAGGACAGGATGGGATCTGAACTGGAGTTGAGGATTTAGAGAACATGGACCTAGTGTGAGTTCTCAGGTGGAAGTCCCAGGTTTGAACAGTCCAGTGCATTCACACCAGCAGAAGGATGGAAATCAGGAGTTACAGGGGGACTTGAACGCAGCATCTCTTTAACGGGCTCTGGTCAGACTTGAACCACAGCCCGGTCATTTACACCGAACCGGAACCAACCGAACCGACCCATCCAGACACGAACTCAACAGCAGGGAGTTTCCAGTGGAGCTGAACCCTGGACCTTCAACCACACATTCTGAACATTTACACTGGAGTTCAGCCCAAACACAACCACCAGAGTTCAGCTAAAGTTCAACCGAACAGATTAAACCGAACCCACTTTAAACTAAACTTCACTTAAACTAAACACTCGTCCGTCTTTAATAAAAACCACAGGCCTGTTTTTCTGAGCTTTTACTTGAATATTTACGTTGAATTCAAACTCACCAGAAACCTTCTTCTCCAGCACCATTTTGGATGTGACGTCACTTCCGTCTACGGAAGCCGCGGAGGGACCAGATTGCTTTTTCACCGGAAACAATCTGAAAACGAACGAAAAAAATCCAGTCTTTATTTTATTCAAAGTATCTGAACTCTGTTTTTAGGATCAGAACCGTTTTCTCCTCGTTCATTAAATTTTTCATTTAATGTTTTTAATTGTGAAATGATTTTTAAACCAAACTATCAACGAATACATGAATAGAAATAATTATTATATCAATGTTTACTTGTGTTTCCTCATAATGGAAGGATTTATTTCATTGTGGTGTTTTTTATAAACTTGATCTTTTCGTGTTTTTCATGTGAAACTGTAACAATCTTCACTAATAAATCTTTTTGCTGATGTACATTTTTCTTTTTTTTTTTAAATGTAATTTTTCTTACATTTGTTTTTTCAACCATTTTCTTGAAACAATGTTAAAACATAAATTCACTTTTTTTCTGAATAACTTTAATATTATTTATCCTTGTAATAAATTTATTTTTTTTTTTTTGGTCATAATGATTCAGTCAAATTACTTTTGTGTTTCTCTTTGTTTTCGTCATTTTTTATCTATTTTTCTTGTTAATGTTGTCATTTTGTTTCTAAATAAGTTTCAGTTTAACTTTTACAAAGAACAAATACAAATAAGTGAATAAATGTTTTGGTTTTTTACTGTTTTCTTATGTTTTGTAGAATTGGATTTAGAAAAACACCAAAAAATAAAACATTATCTTTTATTATTATCTTATTATTATTATTATTATCATTAAATGTACAGGGTGGGGAAGCAAAATTTACAGTGAACATGTAGTTGTTTTTTCTTAGCAGACACTACGTCAGTTGTTTTGAACCCAAACATATACTGATGTCATAATCATACCTAACACTATTATCCATACCTTTTCACAAACTTTTGCCCATATGAGTAATCAGGAAAGCAAACGTCAAAGAGTGTGTGATTTGCTGAATGCACTCGTCACACCAAAGGAGATTTCAAAAAACAGTTGGAGTGTCCATAAAGACTGTTTATAATGGAAAGAAGAGAATGACTATGAGCAAAACTATTACCAGAAAGTCTGGAAGTGGAGGAAGCAACAAAAAACATACCAAAGCTTTTATTAAAGCTCTTAAATCCAAAATCCTAAAGGATCCAACCAAACCCATGAGAAAAATCGCAGTTGAACTTGAGGTAGACAACAAGAGCGTTAGAAATGCAGTAAAATAGGATTTGAAGTTAAACTCTTACACAAGAACACCAAAACACTTGTTGACAACAGCAACAAATCCAACTTTAGCAATTTTTGGGAATCATGTTTCTGGCCGCCTTCCAGCCCAGATCTAAACCCTCTGGATTCTGCTGTTTGGGGCGTTTTAGAACATGCACCAATAGAACATCACACAGCAATGTGGACTTTCTGAAAGATACTATTAAAGAAGAATGGGAGAAGTTGTCACCCCAATATTTGAGGAACACTTGCGCAAGTTTCAGGAAGTGTGTGAAGGCAGTTATTGAGAAAGAAGGAGGACACATAGAATAAAAACATTTTCTATTATGGACATTTTCTTGTGGCAAATAAATTCTCATGACTTTCAATAAACTAATTGGTCATACACTGTCTTTCAATCCCTGCCTCAAAATATTGTACATTTTGCTTCCCCACCCTGTATGTGGATGAATCCAACAGTCTGAACACCTTCATGTTCTGTTTTTCAGTTTTTCTTCTTCAGGGTTCAAACAAACGCCTCACGGACCAAAACCAACGGCAAAAGATTCCGATCAAATCCAAAAATGACACTGAAGACATTATAACTGTTCAGGTTCCACATTCAGACCAATATGATCTACAGTTTATGTCAGAACCAGGAAAAGAAGACCAGAAGAACCTGTAAATAATGACAAATACAAATAAAAATGACAATATTTACATTTACAAACTATCCTTAAATTAAAAAAAATGTGAATGAGCTGAAACGTCTTAAAAAAATTAAATATAATTTTAACCTCATTTTGTTCGTGTTTCTGAAGTTTTTGTTCTTATTCTTTATTTTGTTCATATTTGTTTTGTTTTTTTTTCCGTTGTGTTCACGTTTTTTGAAATTTCTCCAAATTCCTCTAAATTTTAATGGACGTACACGTATAAATGATAAACTCAGACATAATATTGTTAAAATTACACTTATTTTTCTTAAGAAACTTCAGGTTGTTGATGTTTTTCACATTTTCAACACGTCATTGGACTTTTTTCACCGTAAAACACAGAAATGTTTGTCATTATTTCGGTTATTATGTTGTTATTTTTGCTTCACATGGTTTTATTCTTCATCAAACAGTGACTCAGTGAAAACATGTTCAAACTTTATTCACCAAATAATTTAATGCAGTTTGTACAAAGCCCGAGAAGACGACGTAGAAAAGGAAGACCAGAGGCAGCGTGGAGTTCCAACGCGTTTAAATTAAACTGAAGGATGAAAAAAAAAACAACCTGAAACTAAACACAAACACACACCAGTCTAAGGCCGTTAGTGAAAAATCCCACAAACAACACAAACACAAACGCATCATTAAAATAGACTCAGATTACAGTGATTTCCTTTTGTGTCAAATATGATCGACGAGGCTCCGAAGACGACGTGATTGGTCGAAATCATCCAGAGCGTCTGTTGCATAGATACGACACGTTCATGAAAATAAGGCAGCTCGGTTTAACGCATGCTCGGACCTGAAACGTCATGTGACCATGAAGAGAAACAGAGTCTGAAACGTCGGAACCAGGAGAAGAAACGCCTCCGAGTTCGACACAAACACAAACGTTAAAAATCAGGATTAAAAAAAAAAAAAAACTCCTACAAAAGAGTCAATGTTACAAGAGTTGTCTAAATTCCCAGCTGTCCTGAACACAGCATCTGACCTTTGACCTACAGCTGATTTCGGACTAATGAAGGTGATTGGATGAAAACACTCCCATGTCCCACTCTGACACCAGGTCTGTGAAGGGGCTTTCAGGGTCCTCTGTAAAAAAAGAGACCACGATGCATTTACTGACATCAGGTGAATCTGTCCATCCCACCTGGAGGAGGGGGCGGGGCCTCGCTGGTCAGGCCCCACACTCACACGTGCACTCACACACACACACACACACACACACACACACACACTTTGACATGCGCTCAGTCCAGATGGGTCCAGGTGGTCCGTGGTGCGTTCAGGGGTCCACGAAGGACACCATGATGTAGCGGGTCCCCCTGGTGGTGGGCAGACCCTCGTGGTAGTGGGTCAGGCGACCCGGGTGCATGAAAGACCAGCCTTTACGAGGAGACTCCACCCTACAGTCATAACGAAGAAACCGACAACCACCACCCTGAGGACACACACACACACACACACACACACACACACACACACACAGGTTATTTAAATGTTACAGGTGACCTCAATGAATCAACCTTTGGGACCCTGACCCTGGACCCCCTGGTCTGGACCAGGGTCCTGGGGGTGCCGCTGGCCCCTCCTCTGCCTGAGTGGGCGTGGTTACCTCGTAGTCCCGTCCTTTGTTGTTGAGTGCGATGTTGATGGTGAAGGTGGACGAGTCGTGGTGCGGTCTGAGAGACGGCTGTTCATCTGGACGGTACCGCACCACGAAGTTCATGATGGCCTGGGCCTGGACACACAGGACAGGGTGAGGACCGCCCACTGAGCACAGAGGACCGCCCACTGAGCCTACAGCCCCGCCCACTGAGTCCAAAGCCCCGCCCACAGAGCCCGCCCCCAGCCCTGCCCCCCTGTGCAGTTGGAATGTGGGCGTACCTTGGGGTAGTACCCGGGGTAGAGCTTCTCCGTCACCGGGGAGATGAAGTCCTTCAGGAACTTGAGCCACTCCTTCTCAAAACCGATCTGGTTCATGTGGATGTCCACAGTGGGGACGTTCTCATACCCCCCAGCAAGACGCTCATCCTGGAGGACACACAGACAGACGGGTCAACGGAGGGACGGGCAGGTGGACAGATAGACAGGTGGACAAAGGGACAGGTGGACAGACAGGTGGACACTACCTTGTGGGACCCTCCAGACCACTGGCCGTAGTCCTCCATGGTCTCCACTAAATGGTCACACATCTTGTCGGAGAACGCTGGGAACCAGTAGACGTCTGGACACGGCTGAGACACACAGACAGGATTGACCCGGACCGTCCAATCAGTGGACTGACCGATCAGCTGATCGCTCAGGTGTGTGTGTGTGTGTGTGTGTGTGTGTACCTGCTCCACAAACGCCTTCTCATCCTCAAAGATCTTGGAGTAGTTCTCATGGATGTACTTCTCCCTCCAGTCCTGGAAAGACCACATTCAGTTTAGTGTGTGGGTGTGTCCATGAGTGTGTGTGTGTGTCCAGGTGGGTGTGGGTGGGTGTGTCCAGGTGTGTGTGTGAGTGTGGGGTCATCTGTCCAGGTGTGTGTGTGTCCAGGTGTGTGTGTGTGTGTGTGTGTGTGGTGTGTCCAGGTGTGGGCGTGTCTGTCCAGGTGTGGGCATGTCTGTCCAGGTGTGGGTGTGTCTGTCCATGTGTGGGCGTGTCTGTCCATGTGTGGGTGTGTCCATCTCACCACAGGGTTGTCAAAGATCTGCCACATGTCCGGGTGCAGCCTGGACGTGTTGAAGTTCGCTGACGACACCAACCGTCCAAACTCGTCCCGATTGGACACGAACATGAAGACGCCCTGAGACACACGGGACACGCCCAGTTATCGACTCATCTACCTGCGGAGGGGGCGTGGCCGCGCGCTGTCCCCTCTGATTGGCCGCTCGGTTCCGACTCACCTGGTCTCTGACGTTCCTGCAGAAGACCATGTCTGGGTCCAGGCCGTCATCCTGGTACAACTGGACCTGGGACAGTCTGGACCTGAGGACGCTGCCTTTGATCAGGTAGGCCTGAGTGATGTACGGGACGTTCCACAGACCACTGCACACACACACACACACACACACACACACACACACACACACAGAGAGACACACACACAGAGACAGAGACACACACACAGGGACAGAGAGAGACACACACACACACACAGAGATACACACACACAGAGACAGAGACACACACACAGAGACACACACACACACAGAGACACACACACACAGACAGAGACAGAGACACACACACAGAGATACACAAACACAGAGACACACACACACACACACAGAGACAGAGACACACACACAGAGACACACACACACACAGAGACACACACACACACAGACAGAGACACACACACAGAGACAGAGACACACACACACAGACAGAGACACACACACAGAGACACACACACACACACACACACACAGACACACACACAGAGACAGAGACACACACACACAGACAGAGACACACACACAGAGACAGAGACACACACACACACAGACAGAGAGAGACACACACACACACAAACACACACACAGAGACAGAGACACACACACACATTCATAACGTTAGCCTTCCATAACATTAGCCTTTCATAATGTTAGCCTTTCATAACATTAGCCTTCCATAATGTTAGCCTTTCATAACGTTAGCATTTTAACATTAGCCTTCCATAACATTGGCCTTCCATAACGTTAGCCTTTATAACATTAACCTTTTATAGCGTTAGCCTTTCATAACATTAGCCTTTCATAATGTTAGCCTTTCATAACGTTAGCTTTCCATAACATTAGCCTTTCATAACTTTACCCTTTATAAGGTTAGCCTTTCATAACGTTCGCCTTCATAAGGTTAGCCTTTCATACCGTTATCCTACTAACACAGTGTAATTATTGCAAACACCATCTCTTTTTCTCTACATGTACAGTCATGTGACCAGTAGTTTAAAACAGTGACTCATTCTGAAACCACCTTAAACTGACCTCAGAATTATGGATTCCATCACAGTAGGTTCTCTCCATTTGTGTCACTCACTTGAAAGACGTTTATTCTGCCTTTCTTGCTTGCATTTCCAATAATTGCGCTAGATAGCAACATTTTCCTGGGCATGACCCGCCCTACTCTACCTCTGATTGGCTAATCAGTCCTCATGCCTAAAGTTAACCAATCTAATCAGTGAAGATACCAAGTACTGGCCAATTAGAGGCAGAGGAGGGCGGGTCATGGCTTCACCGTCCGAGGGGAAAACATGGACAGTTTGGTTCAGATGTACGACTGAATGGAGCACATGAGGGGAGATTTATGAGTGAGTATACGCAACGCTGACCAAAAAACAAGGAGGTCTACTCCGTGTACCGCCGTATACCCTGGACTACAGCACTGGTTTAACTGGTGGACCAGTTGTTCTAATGGACCTCAGACGCAGAAACAGGAAGAACCTTCAGGACTGTTCCTGGGTACGGACTCACATCCTTTTGGCCTGGACGATCTCGATGTAGTCCTCGGACCTGGAGTAGTACCCTTCAGGACTCAGAGCACCCCAGAAGTTGCTCCACAGCTTCCCGTGTCTGGACAGCATGGGGGCGATCACCGACCTGGGGGGGAGGGAGGGACAGCACAGTTAGCATGTGACGGGTACCCGGGTCCGCAGAACCCAACAGAAGGTGCTCGTACTTGTTTTCTTCGATCAGGATCCTCAGGGTGTCCGGGTTGACCAAGGCCACATCCGAGTCGATGCTGAAGTAATAATCACACTCCGGATCCTTCTTACAGGCGTCGCTGCACAGACACACAACATTAACCTACACTGAGGTTCCACACAGGTTCTGTAAAGGTTCTGTGCAAGTTCTGGTGACTCACACTGCCATGGTTCTGGCCTTGTCCTCCTGCAGGTTCTCCTCTGGTCCGACCAGCTGAGCGTCAGGGAACAGGTCTTTGTGACGCTCCCAGAACTGGTGGATGTGCTGCTCGTGGTACACCACCTGGATGAGAACACAGCCTGGTTAGAACCTGCCCTCACAGGTGCAGGTGTGTGTGTGTGTGTGTGTGTGTGTGTCGTACGTTGTTGTGGATGAACAGGCGGATCCGGCCTTTGGGGTAGTTCATGGTGGCCAGGCGGTCCAGGAACTCCTCCATGAAGGGCGTGGCGTGTTCGATGAAGATGGCCACGTAGACCAGGGGCATCTGCGCATCCTGAACCACACAAACCAGGGTTATTGAGGTCCACCAAACCCACAACCAGAACCAGAACCACACAAATGCTGCGTTTCCACTATGTGGTACCAGCTCAACTCGGCTTGGCTCGACTCCACTCTGGTACCAGGTCCTACTCCTGGAGACCATTTCCATTCCAGGATACTACCCACTTTCCAGTACCTGGTCGTCATAGTGATGCAGTGCGTTACTTCTGTGTTGTCTGCTCACAGTTGCTGATAAACTCACTGGCTGCCTGTTGTCTGGTCAAACTCCTGCTGAATGTTTGCATCTGAACCTCCTGGACAAACCATGGTGTGGTTTTACAGTTTACTGTCCTCATGTGGATTCACCTACTGACAGATTTACTGGAAACTACTGCATCTGTTTTTGTAAAAGGGCGGGACACACAGACAGCTCTGACCAATCAGTGGTCTGCAGTGTTTACACGTCACGTTTTAGTATCTGGTCCCCAGTCCTGGAACCTCAGCGGAGGTGAGACCAAAAAACTAGTACCAGGTACCAGACTCCAGGTCCTTTTTCGTAATGGAAACGTAAAAAGTTCCGAGTCGAGCCGTTACCACATAGTGGAAACGCAGCAAAAGGACATCAAAGAACCGGGGAGCGTCGGTAAACCGTAAAGATGGCGTTGTCCGTACAGGGATGTCGTTGAAAAACAGCAGGTCATCGTCACAGTTTCCACAGCCGTTCTCATAGGTCCAGGCTGTGGGGACGTAGTTCCCCAGGTAGTTCAGCTGCAGCTGAGGACACAGAGGACAGAGGACAGTGAGGACAGAGAAGACAGTAAGGACACAGAGGACAGTGAGGACAGAGAGGACAGAGTGGACAGTAAGGACAGAGAAGACAGTAAGGACACAGAGGACAGTGAGGACAGAGTGGACAGTGAGGACAGAGGACACAGAGGACAGAGTGGACAGTGAGGACAGAGGACACAGAGGACAGAGAGGACAGTAAGGACAGAGGACACAGAGGACAGAGGACAGAGAAGACAGTAAGGACACAGAGGACAGTGAGGACAGAGAGGACAGAGTGGACAGTGAGGACAGAGGACACAGAGGACAGTGAGGACACAGAGGACAGAGTGAACAGTAAGGACAGAGGACAGTAAGGACAGAGAGGACAGAGTGGACAGTAAGGACAGAGAGGACAGAGTGGACAGTAAGGACAGTGAGGACAGAGTGGACATAAAAGCCCATGGGTCACATGGTGTCGGTGGAGGCCAGTGGTTGGTTGTTTACCTTGGTGGGTCCGTTGCCGTGGATAATGACAGGAAGTGTGTCGTAGGCCACGTTCCTCGCCCTGACCTTTGCCCTCTCAAACTTTAGGACCACTTCATCTGACAAACACAGAAAAACGATAAGAGAAAGAAGAGTTCAGGTAGAAACGGAAAATTCAGGAATAAATACAACGTCTGGTGTTTGGATTCACATGCTAACAGTCACATGTTCTTTAAGCAGAGTTAACGAAGGTAACGAAGTTAACGAATGGATGTTTGACGCAACAGTAAAGTGAGGATGACTACTACTAATACTACCACTACTGCAAATACTACCACTACCACTCCAAATACTACTCCTGCTTCTCCTAATCATCCAGAACCATACCTCAGTCTAAAACTGGACCCAGTGGGTTCTTTAAGGCTCTCATGTCTAAAACTGGACCCAGTGGGTTCTTTAAGGCTCTCATGTTTCGAACACATCTGCTCTACTCTACCTGTTTTTTCTTTACACTTGCCACCAATTGTTCAGTTCACGTCTTACTGAGGATTATGGGTCATAGACACTCACCGACAGCCCCATTCAGGTTCTGGAAGATTCTGGAGCGATGATCCAGGGTCATGTTGAACTTGGTCTGAAAACACAGAACATCTCCATGACGACCACAGGTATCAGAGACTTCTGGATCGGATTTCAGAAAATAACTTTCTTCACATTAAACTGATGAGTTTCATCCGTTGGTTTGGACTGAAACACTGATGACCTGCTTCCTCTGACTCCAGGTGGTCTTACCCTCTGACTCCAGGTGGTCTTACCCTCTGACTCCAGGTGGTCTAACCCTCTGACTCCAGGTGGTCTAACCCTCTGACTCCAGGTGGTCTAACCCTCTGACTCCAGGTGGTCTAACCCTCTGACTCCAGGTGGTCTAACCCTCTGACTCCAGGTGGTCTTACCCTCTGCGTCTTGTCCAGGTAGATCCGGGTGTAGAACAGCTGGTCGTCATCGTTGTCTTTGTATTTCCACTGTTGGACGATGGCGGCGAGATCTGGAGCGAAGCCGATAAACCCTGGAGACAAAACCAGAGGTGAAAACTCAGACATCCACAGTTTTATTTAGATTTAGCAGATACCCAGACTAATTCCACCTCAACCCCAGTCGGTGTTTCCCAGTGTCCTTAAACGCACCAGAGCTGTGTCACATACTTCCATACCTCCTGAGTTGAGGTAGCGTTTCCCAGAATGCACCTCTGGGTACTTGGAGGCCAGTCTCTGGTCGGGCCAGCAGAACCCTTCGGCAGAGAAAACTACTCTGTGGCCCAGACGAGAAAACTTCAGCAGCAGCTCCTCAGGACCAGACGCGAAGATCACATCGTAACTGGAACAGAAGACGAATCAATGAAACAGCACACTGACAATGACCTCTGACCCCTGACTTCTGACCTCTGACCCCCAACACTGAAACCAGGACAATGTTGAGTCCAGGAGCTGAAAGTGTTCACTAAAACCCAAACCTGTGCTCTGGTCCAGAACTCAGTGAGTCCATTTCCATGACGACAATAATCCAATAACTGTAATAGGGGTGGTCCGACATTACAGGGGCGGTCAGGTGTTAAAGGGGTGGTCTGGTGTTAAAGGGACAGTCAGGTGTTAAAGGGACAGTCAGGTGTTAAAGGGGCGGTCTGGTGTTAAAGGGACAGTCAGGTGTTAAAGGGACAGTCAGGTGTTAAAGGGGCGGTCTGGTGTTAAAGGGACAGTCAGGTGTTAAAGGGACAGTCAGGTGTTAAAGGGGCGGTCTGGTGTTAAAGGGACAGTCAGGTGTTAAAGGGACAGTCAGGTGCTAAAGGGGCGGTCTGGTGTTAAAGGGGCGGTCTGATGTTAAAGGGACAGTCAGGTGTTAAAGGGACAGTCAGGTGTTAAAGGGGCAGTCAGTCTGGTGTTAAAGGGGCAGTCCGGTGTTAAAGGGGTGGTCTGACGTTAAAGGGGCGGTCCGGTGTTAAAGGGGGTCCGGTGTTAAAGGGGCAATCCAGTGTTAAAGGGACAGTCCGGATTTAAAGGGGCGGTCTGGTGTCAAAGGGGCGGACTTTTACACCTTTCGTTGTCGTTGTTTTCCACGTTTGTGGTGTTTGAACAGTTTTTTCTTCCCGTAGATCAGCTTCTCTTAAGATTTTCTGGGCTGATGTGGATCAGACCTAGGTCAGGTTTTGTTGTGCACTGGTTTTGGTTTTCGGTCCCTGGTGTTTTCTGTAAACGTGGCCTGGTTTGACTGTTGATGTTCTGAACAGGTGAAACCTGATTGGCTGAAGGGACACACCTGTCCGAGTCACATTACCGTCTGAACAAAGACACAAAGGACACAAAGCACAAAGACCCTGGACCTGGACCTGGACCAGGACCAATCTAGCACACTGATGGCACCACAAAGACCCAGGACCTGGACCTGGTTCCGGTTCAGCCGAGCTTACCTGTCCACAAACAGGACCACGGTGTCCTTCTGCTCGGACAGTTTGATCAGCTCCTTCTTCAGCCATCGGACCTTCTGACCTCCACCCACCGTCCGGGCCACGTCCCCCCCCTTCCACTCCTCACCCAGACCCAGGACCTGCACGGAACCAGAACCACAATCAGAACCGCAATCGGACCCACCGTCTGCATCATCAGAGGTTCCACCAGAGCCGGAACAAACACCGATGTGTTGCACATCTGGTTCTTCTATGACGGTCTGAGTCCAATCCAGTTCAGACCAGTCTGGAACCATTAGCAGCTAGCAAACAGTTAGCGGTGCAGGTGTACAAAAACATACGGGAACATTAGAGAACATCCGTGAACAAACGAGAACAGACTAGAACAAACGGGAACAGATGTGAACATATGTGCTCATGGTTCAGACAGACTGAACCTCTGAGACGACTGAACCAAAAGGCCTTCAGTGAATCCAATGCTACGGTAAAATGCAATGCTAACAGCTAACAGCTAAAGCACTACCACCTCTATTGTAATGGCAGTTTTCTGGGTGCGTTCCATTTGCGTTGCGGAGTGTCCTGAAGTTACCTTGACGGTGTAGTTGAACTCCTTGGCCGTCCTCATGAAGCGGTTGAAGCCGTCCGTCTCGTCGGTTGCCGCGGTGATCACCAGCAGGTTTTCTGTAAACAATCAGAAGGACAAAGCACTGGTGAGTCCGATGCACCTGAGATCCACAGAAACGGCGTTTAACGGACGGCACGAGAAAACGCACCGATGTGGAGACCAGCGACGCTCATGTTCAGGGACGTTAACCCTATGAGAACGCACTGAAACTGACTGAACGCACTGAAACGGAACGCACTGAAACTGACTGAACGCACTGAAACTGACTGAACGCACTGAAACGGAACGCACTGAAACTGAACGCACTGAAACCGACTGAACGCACTGAAACTGACTGAACGCACTGAAACTGACTGAACGCACTGAAACTGAACGCACTGAAACTGACTGAACGCACTGAAACTGACTGAACGCACTGAAACTGAACGCACTGAAACTGAACGCACTGAAACCGACTGAACGCACTGAAACTGACTGAACGCACTGAAACTGACTGAACGCACTGAAACTGAACGCACTGAAACTGACTGAACGCACTGAAACTGACTGAACGCACTGAAACTGAACGCACTGAAACTGACTGAATACACTGAAACTGACTGAACGCACTGAAACTGACTGAACGCACTGAAACTGAACGCACTGAAACTGACTGAACGCACTGAAACTGACTGAACGCACTGAAACTGAACGCACTGAAACTGACTGAATACACTGAAACTGACTGAACGCACTGAAACTGAACGCACTGAAACTGACTGAACGCACTGAAACTGACTGAACGCACTGAAACTGAACGCACTGAAACTGACTGAACCCATCGGCGGCCATGTTCTGGACCAGGAAACAGTGAGTTTAGTGGATTTGAACAGAACTGTCTGGGTTCTGATCCGTTTAACCCTCCTCGACTCCTTCGGACCCTCCTCGTCTCCTTCGGACCCTCCTCGTCTCCTTCGGACCTTCTTCGTCTCCTTCGGACCCTCCTCGTCTCCTTCGGACCCTCCTCGTCTCCTTCAGACCCTCCTCGTCTCCTTCAGACCCTCCTCATCCCCCTCCTCATCTCCTTCAGACCTTCCTCGTCTCCTTCAGATCCTTCTCGTCTCTTTCAGACCCTCCTCGTCTCCTTCAGACCCTCCTCGTCTCCTTCGGACCCTCCTCATCCCCCTCCTCATCTCCTTCAGATCCTTCTCGTCTCTTTCAGACCCTCCTCGTCTCCTTCGGACCCTCTTCGTCTCCTTAGGACCCTCCTCATCTCCTTCAGATCCTTCTCGTCTCTTCTTTCAGACCCTCCTCGTCTCCTTCACTTCTGTTTCTCTTGGTTTTCCCTTCAGGCTTTCGAGGAATTTTTCAAGTCAAATTCCTCTAAAAATACCCTAAAGGTGACGGAGGAGGAGAATAAAGGCCTGTTTGTCCTCTTTCCACCAGACGCTGGTGCTCCAGTTTCAGATCAGAAAATGAATAAACTGAATACCCCCCCCCCCAGTCCATGCCATCCACCTCCATTCATCTGATCAGATTTGTCCTGTTTTTGCCCTTTTCTTTGTCTTTCAGGCAGTTTTCCGACCATTGTTCAGTGAATAAAACTGTCCTTACAGACAGAGGTGGAACCAATGGATCCATTTCATTTACACAGACGATGGAACAGAAAAAAGGTGGAATATTCCAGAGCACAAGTGGAAAAGGGGCGTGCGTTTGACACAGAAAGCCAATAATCAGTTCATCTCTAAAATAACCAGTGGACTCATTGTTATTATTATTGTTGTTGTTGTTATCTGCAGATACTGGACATAAAACACTGCATCACAGAGGATTTAATGCAGGGCTGTCAAACTCATTTGAGTTCAGGGGCCACATTTAGCCCAAACTGAACTGCAGTGAAATGAAATAATAACAGTGAAAAAAGTAAAATTATATTACGATCAGGTTTACATTTACAAAGTTTCCTTAAAAATCTAAATAACATGAACAACTTGAATTGTCTTAAGAAAAACAAGTACAATTTTAACAATATTACGCCTCGGTTTCTCAGTTTATCATTAACACATGTGCATTACAATTTGCATTACAATCACACAAAACATTTAGTAACAGGCAGAATATTGGTAAATTGCATTTGCTTTTCTTAAGACATTTCTGTTTGTTCATATTTGTTCAGGTTATTCACATTTTTTGTAAAAGTATAGTTTGGTAATGTAAACATTTTCATATAATTTTACTTTTTTGCACCAAAAAACAAAGAGAAAATTTGGGGTTGTCATTATTTATATGTTGTTCCGATAATATTTTACTGGTCTGACCCACTTGAAATCTAATTGGTCTGTATGTGTCTGTATGTGAATTGATTGTTAATATCTTCAGTGTAATTTTTGCATTTCACAAATTCATCCCGTGGGCCGGTTGGACCCTTTGGTGGGCCAGGTTTGGCCCCTGGGCCGCATGTTTGACACCTGGGATTTAATGTGATAAGACTGAACAAAGTTTGTTTTAGGGAACTGGAATAAAAACTCAGACATGTGCACTGATTCAGAATATGATGAACAAATACTAAAAATACTCCTTATACTGTTGAGTTACTTTAATTTAATAACCACTGTTACATCTTCATAAACCGTGGAGGTCAAAGGTTAAAGCTGTCAATGACTCATTTATTCACTGAAATGTTCTGCTTTTATCTGAGGTTATTAAACTAATTCAACTGTCACTTTTATTTGTCCAGTTTTCAGACAACTGTTTGACTCAAACTAGTTTTAATCAGTTGATTCTAAAGTTTTCAGACTCATTCAACACTTTAGCAGAAACAGACGTTCTGTTCTGTTTTATCCCATAAACACCCAGAACTACTTTTATGTCAGTTCCCAAATTCATTTTTGTCTATTTCTACCTTTAACTGATTTATCACCAGTGTTTGTTACAAAATTATCCTCTGTATTTAGCTTTTTTTATGTGTAAATCCTGTGTTTTTCTATATTTAATCCACAGATCATGTAGACCAGGAGTATCAAACTCATTTTAGTTCAGTTCCACGTTCACCCCAATATGATCTACAGTGGGCCGGACCAGTAAAATAAGACCAGTGAAAAAAGTAAAATTACATTATGATAATGTTTACATCTACATTGTTTCCTTAAAAATCTGAATAACGTGAACAGCTTGAAATGTCTTAAGAAACACAAGTGCAGTTTCAACAATATTCTGCCTCAGTTTAACAGTTTATCATTTACACATGTGCATTACAACTTGCATTACAACTACAAATACACAGAATATTAATAAATTGCATTTACTTTTCTCAAGACATTTCACGTTGTTCATATTTCTTCAGGTTATTCACATTTTTTGTTAAAGTATAGTTTGTTAATGCAACATTTTCAATTTTTGCATTTCACAAATTCATCTGACGGGCCAGATTTGGACTCTTTGGTGGGCCGGATTTGGCCCCCAGGCCGCATGTTTGACACATGTGATGTAGACGTTCATGAAAACTCAGAGTTAATTCAAAGGTTCTTCTGTCAGAAACAGATCAAACTGAATAAACAGTGTCTTTGTCAGTCCAATCTGTCCTGAACTGAACATAACCCAGTGTGTCCATCCACTGTCACTGATCCAACTGCATGGGTTTGACTGGAGAAGCAATGCTGTAGAAGATGATGGTGTTTCCATGGTAACTGCGGAGCCTCTGAATGTCCAAATATGGTCATATCTGATGACCATGAAAAGATGAAGAACTGTATTTGACACCAATTACTGACATGGACTGATAGGATTAGAGGATCAGCAGGAATTAAACAGTTTAGATCAGTAGATGGTTTAGGTTAAAGGAAGACGTTTGGGTCTGTAAGGGTTCAAATTTAACATTTTAAAGAAAATATTTTTAAAAAACTAACATTATATGGACTTCACACACACCTCAGACAGAACAGAAAAACCTGCTGCAGCTGAACCGGACCCAACAGTCCAGCAGAACCGGACCCACAGAACCGGCTGTTCGGGTTAGTCCTGCTGCGGTTTACCGGTGGTTCTTAAAGTGGTTCAACCCGGTGTAAGTGCCGTTATTCGCTGTGTTTTTCGCTGTTATTCGCAGTGTTATTCGTAGTGTTATTCGCAGTGTTATTCGTAGTGTTATTCGTAGTGTTATTCGCAGTGTTATTCGTAGTGTTATTCGTAGTGTTATTCGCAGTGTTATTCGTAGTGTTATTCGCAGTGTTATTCGCAGTGTTATTCGCTGTGTTTCCGGTGTGTTTGTCGGAGAACCGGAGCCCTCCACCGGGTCCCGGGGGTCCGCGGGGCCGGACACGGTAGCCTCCGGAGCGGCCTTACCTGCGGGGATCCTCCGCTGCTCGGCCGACACGGAGCCGTGGAAGAGGGCGACGAGTCCCAGCAGGAGGAGCGAACAGGAGGCCATGTCTGCGGCAGGAACAGCCTGGGACTGAGCACAAAACTAACCAACACAAGCTTTTTCCGCCGCCTCGAAGATCACGTCTCCATCAGGATCCGCGCTCAAATCTCGCGATATTACCCAGCGATCCGCTACGGCCCCGCGTGGATGTCAACAGAAAACCCAGGTCCCGCCTATTCCACGTCCTACGGCCAATAACGGGCTCAGAAGGGCTGATTGGCGGGTGAGCGGGGCCAATCAGAGGCGGGACAATGGGGACCAGGGGGATGTGATGCTTTTCCCTCCGTTTCCGTGGCCGCGAGCGACGGAAATTTGGCGAAAAAAGAGAAAGTGCGCGTGTGCCACGTCTGAGAAAATTCCAGAGTGAGGAGAGAGAGAGAGGAGGGGCGAGCGAACCGGGAGGAAGACACTTTACATACGTCACATAAAAAAAAAACAGAAAAAGTAAAAGACGCAGAAAAAACACACAGATGTGAACAAGTGAACGACAAGAAGAAAAGATATTTAAAACAAACACGCGGCTTTGAGAAAACACGTGACGTCACAGCGCCGCCCCCCTGCCACCGGGTTTCCATAGTAACAACACAACACGAACACAGTGGAACCGGACCGGGACTGACCGGAGCGTTTATTATCGGTGATAATCATTTATTGGGCATGCGCAGACACAGGTACTTCACCCCGGCGGAGGTGTCGGCTCACAACACAGCGGAGGACCTGTGGGTGTCCTACCGGGGCAGAGTGTGCGACCTGACCCCCCTGATGGACCAGTACCGAGGTCAGAACCACCGGAACCGGCCCCTGCTTCTGCTGTTCTTCTGTCCCTTCATTCATCAACAGTGACTGTAGAGGCTGTTTGTTATTCAAACTAAAGCAGCTTAAATGTGACTGAACTTCAGCCTTTGCCTGAACTAGTATCCACTGGTGCTCCAGGGGTTTGTTTACAGTAGAAGACACACGGTCCAGACCACACATGGACCACAAGGGCTTTACTAGGAGGATTCTGAGGGAAAACAACAACTAAGGCCTTTTGTGCTGTCTGTCTGCTCATCCTGTCTGTCTGTCTGTCTGTCTGCTCATCCTGTCTGTCTGTCTGTCTGTCTGCTCATCCTGTCTGTCTGTCTGTCTGTCTGTCCTGCTCATCCTGTCTGTCTGTCTGTCTGTCTTGTATAAAGCCATAGGCCCACCCAGGTGCATGCTGGTCTAAACCAATAAGAAAACACAAAACAAAAAGTGTTAAATACTAAAGAATGAAAGCAATAACTATGAAAATAACAAATATATATATATATATATATATATATATATATATATATATATATATATATATATATATATATATATATATAGTCTAAATATTAAAAAATAAACAGTTACACACACACACACTCATGGGTGTCATCTGTTAAATAATCATGTTGAAATGACACCATCTGTCCTCTGTGTCAGGGGACGTCCTCCTGCTGCCGATCATGGAGTCAGCAGGAAAAGACATCAGCAGCTGGTTCGACCCAGAGACTGGAGACGTCAGTAAAAGACCACCCATCATATATATGTTCACGTGTGTCCAGGTGTTGACGTGTCCAGGTGTTGACGTGTCCTCTGTGTTGACGTGTCCAGGTGTTGCGGTACGTGGACCCGGTGACACATTGCCTCAGGTACTTCACCCCCAGGGGACGCTTCGTCCACGTCCCCCCCGCTGGTCCTCGCTCAGACTGGGACGCAGACTTTGGACAGCCCTGGTGGACGGATGAGCGCTACCAGGTGGGACTGCTGTCCTCCAAGACCAGGTGGATCCGGATCATCAACACCCTGACGACCCAGGAGACGAGGCTGGAGGTGAGAGCACAGGTGCATTCTGGGAAACCACCAGGTCAGGCTTTTGGCTGTTTTTCACGTCCTGAATGAATCAAATCCAAACTCCTGTGTCCTCTGTCCCAGCTGTTTAGAGTCAGACTGCAGTGGAAGCTCCTCTGACCCTAAAATGACTCCCATTAAATGCTCAAATCTGTTCAGTTGTTTTCATTTCATTGACTCCAAATGTGTTGGAACACGTTCATCTCTCAGACCAGTTGGTTCAGAATCAGTTTGATCCCAGATCAGTGGACTGGATGTTGTTCACTTCTCCTCCATTCCCGTGTCTGTGTTTGTTCATTCCATCTCTGCTCAGTGCATTTGTCCGTAGACGCTCAGCGTCCATGCACTTCAATGGGACTGAGTGGAACTGCTTTAAAAACCACTACAAACTGGACCAGCACTGGACACAGGACACCATGTTGTCCCGCCCCTGGACGCTCTGCGTCTCCAGGGGCAAACGGAGCTGTAGGCGGAGCTTGGCCAGGCTGGACGCCGAGCTTCCCTATGCCGATCGGAGGATGGGTCCAAAGGCTGAATGTGGTTTGATTGACAGCTGTTTTCAGATGTGCTCCTTCACTGACACAGTTCAGTTTAATACGTCACACATTCTGCTGTGGAATCACAGAAACCAAATGAACTGTTCATTTACTGACCTGAAAGAAAACACAACCACTGGACTAACTGGTACACTGGACTGAATTTTACACGTTTTCTTGTTTAGTTGGTATGATAAGGTCACTGAGCATTTTCTGAAAAATGAACAGAGGACGAATTTATGTTTAAAGAACTGGACTTTTTTTTTTAAAATGTAAGCCGACAATGAACTTCCCTTCTCTGAAAGACGAACAGACGACACTGCCCTCTGTCCTCTGTACCTGTCTCTGCTGTCTTACCTGTCTCTGCTGTCTGACCTGTCTCTCACCTGTCTCACCTGTCTCTCACCTGTCTCACCTGTCTCTCACCTGTCTCACCTGTCTCTCACCTGTCTCTGCTGTCTCACCTGTCCAGGTGTGTTCAGAGGACACTCTGGCCCAGATCCTCCATCGTTTCCTGGACTACAACTCCCACGCCTCCAGCTACACCTGGAAACATGAAGGTGTGACTCTGGACATGAGCAGGACACTGAGTGAGAATGGTATCCATGACGACGACCCCCAGCTGGACCACCTGCGGCTGGACCGGGACCTGTACACCCCAGCCATCCTGTTGTACTTTAATGACGACCTGACAGAGGCCTGACCTCTGACCTCACAGGGGGACATGACAGAGCAGCGTGTCCAAACCTGAGGACAAAAAAAAGACTGGAACATGGACTGTGTCTGTGTTCTACTGAGCAATGGTATCTGTGAATGTGTTCATGTTAAATGACATTAAAGTGTCAGTTATATGAGACGGACAGAACATCTACAATAAAGTGTAATAATAATAATAATACTAATAATAATACTAATAATAATAATAATAGCAATATTAATAATAATAATAATAATAATAATAATAATAATAGTAATAGTAATAATAATACTAATAATAATAATAGTAATAATAATAGTAATAATAATAATAATAATAGCAATATTAATAATAATGAAATAATAATGATAACAATAATAATAATAGTAATAATAATAATAATAATAGTAATAATAGTAGTAGTAATAATAATATTAATAATAGTAGTAGTAATAATAATAATAATAGTCATAGTAGTAGTAATAATAATAATAATAGTCATAGTAGTAGACTCATGTGTTGGACTGGTTTTCAGAGTCTGTAGATCCAACAGTCGTTGGACAAACACACACATGCTAGTGTTTAACAGTTCAAAGTTCATCTGACGGCCATCGACCTCCACTCACACACTCAGACCAACGGTGAGAAGAAGAGGTAGAAGAAGAAGAGGAAGAAGAAGAAGAAGACAAAAAGGAGCAGGGACACTGTCACCATGACGACAGAGTACCATGATGATGTTGAAGACGACAGCAGCTCCTTCTGGAACAAAGGTAGCACCTGCCTGTCCACCTGTCTGTCCACCTGTCTGTCCATCTGTCTGTCCACCTGTCTGTCCATCTGTCTGTCCACCTGTCTGTCCACCTGTCTGTCCACCTGTCCACTCATGTCAGACTGCGAAGAGTTGAGTTTAAGAGAACTGAAATATTCACCTGTCCCTCCGTCTGTCCATCCGTCCTTCTGTCTGTCCTTCTGTCTGTCTGCCCTTCTGTCTGTCTGTCCTTCTGTCTGTCTGCCAGAGCCGTCTCCTGTCTCTCTCTCTGGTGTCTCCAGGTTCAGGCGTTGGTTGTTTCCTGTTGTCATGGTGACGATCATCCTGGTCCTGATCATCGCTGTCGGAGCCACGAGTGAGAAGTGACACATGAGCACATAAAAGACACAGACAGGACCTGAACCCAGTCCAGTCCAGGACATGGACATGGACACAGACATGGACCTGAACCCCAGTCCAGGACATGGACTTGAACCCCAGTCCAGCCCAGTCCAGTCCAGGACATGGACAGGACACATGGGGACCTCTAGTGAACACATGAGTCCACGCAGGATGGACGTTAAATACAGACTGACCATAGAAGGACATGGACGAGGACAGACAAACACTGGCATTTGTGTTTTAGAAGAGTCCAGTGGACCAAAGGGGAGGAACAGTCAGGTCTGTCCTTGTGTCTCTGTCTCCACAGACACAAAGACAATAAGCCGACTGTGGTCCACTGAGAAGAAAGTGTCCAACCTGACTGAAGGTCTGACCAACGCTCATCAGCTGACCAAAGGTAAGGGCATGTCCACCCAGTGGACACACAGTGGACATCCAGACCAGTGGACACAGTGGACATCCAGACCAGTGGACACACAGTGGACATCCAGACCAGTGGACACACAGTGGACATCCAGACCAGTGGACACACAGTGGACATCCAGACCAGTGGACACAGCGCTGTGTTAATAACAGAATGAATTTAATTAGTGTCATCTTTGACTTTATTTGTGAAGAAAAGTAAATTTCTCATTATTTACGAAATAAACACAATCTTCTTTCATAAAGTTTAGGACACGTCTAATATGCAATAAAAATTAGCATCAACTTTTTCTTATCCGTTAAATAAATTCATGCTTCAGGTACAAGAGTTTTCTCAAAGACGCTGAACAACATAAACAACTGAACTATCGATCTGTGCTTAGCTTACCGGCTAATATACACCACTGTTAGCTCAGTAGCTAATGTGAACTCCTGTTAGCTCAGTAGCTAATGTAAGCTCCTGTTAGCTCAGTGGCTAATGTAAGCTCCTGTTAGCTCAGTGGCTAATGTAAGCTCCTGTTAGCTCAGTGGCTAATGTAAGCTCCTGTTAGCTCAGTAGCTAATGTAAGCTCCTGTTAGCTCAGTAGCTAATGTAAGCTCCTGTTAGCTCAGTAGCTAATGTAAGTTCCTGTTAGCTCAGTGGCTAATGTAAGCTCCTGTTAGCTCAGTGGCTAATGTAAGCTCCTGTTAGCTTAGTAGCCAATGTAAGCTCCTGTTAGCTCAGTAGCCAATGTAAGCTCCTGTTAGCTCAGTGGCTAATGTAAGCTCCTGTTAGCTCAGTGGCTAATGGAAGCTCCTGTTAGCTCAGTAGCTAATGGAAGCTCCTGTTAGCTCAGTGGCTAATGGAAGCTCCTGTTAGCTCAGTGGCTAATGTAAGCTCCTGTTAGCTCAGTAGCTAATGTAAGCTCCTGTTAGCTCAGTAGCCAATGTAAGCTCCTGTTAGCTCAGTGGCTTAGCTTAGCTTTCATTTCATATCAGTATTATCCATTGACCACAGAGAACAGCGCTAAGCAGACCAGCCGATGGAGTCTTTAGTTTTTAATGGAATTCTACGTTAACTTTGTGCTTCCGTCAGTAAGAGTTCTTCCACCTGGGCTAATGGTAGCTTCTTGTATTTAGCAGGTGATAGCTCACTGCTAAACGCTGACGTGACTGAAAATAATGTAAATGGATTTGAAAAAACGTCATACATGACAAAGACTAAGACCAGAGATAACATTGACCTTTTTTTTTCTTTAAGTCCATAAACGGACGTTAGAGCCTTCATAAATCCAGTTTCAACTGTTCGGTGTTCGGGGGTTAACTGTTGAACAGGTGAAACTAACTGGAACGTGTGTTGAACTCTGATCCAGACGCAGCTAAAGACGTTCAGCGGCTGAAGTTTGCGGTGGAATACAACAAGGACCAGCTGTCGTCAGGTGTTGGACTCAGTCACATGTGGTGTGTTGGGTTGGCTTCAGGCCTCAGTGTGTTGAACTGGGTGTGTTTTAGTTTCAGACGCACTGAAGCAGCTGTCTGTTCTGGACTCCATCAGCAGGACGGTGGCCTCGCTGAAATGTTCCCTGGAACGCCTCATCCACAACAGTAAACACACACACCATGTACACAACAGTAAACACACACAACACATCCACAACAGTAAACACACACAACACATACACAACAGTAAACACACACAACACATCCACAACAGTAAACACACACAACACATACACAACAGTAAACACACACAACACATACACAACAGTAAACACACACAACACATACACAACAGTAAACACACACAACACATCCACAACAGTAAACACACACAACACATACACAACAGTAAACACACACAACACATACACAACAGTAAACACACACAACACATACACAACAGTAAACACACACAACACATACACAACAGTAAACACACACAACTGTAAACACACACACCTCATACACAACAGTAAACACACCACATACACAACAGTAAACACACACAACATATACACAACAGTAAACACACACACCTCATACACAACAGTAAACACACCACATACACAACAGTAAACACACACAACACATACACAACAGTAAACACACACAACACATCCACAACAGTAAACACACACAACACATCCACAACAGTAAACACACACAACACATACACAACAGTAAACACACACAACACATACACAACAGTAAACACACACAACACATACACAACAGTAAACACACACAACACATACACAACAGTAAACACACACACCATGTACACAACAGTAAACACACACAACACATACACAACAGTAAACACACACAACACATACACAACAGTAAACACACACAACACATACACAACAGTAAACACACACAACACATACACAACAGTAAACACACACAACACATACACAACAGTAAACACACACAACACATCCACAACAGTAAACACACACAACACATCCACAACAGTAAACACACACAACACATCCACAACAGTAAACACACACAACACATCCACAACAGTAAACACACACAACACATACACAACAGTAAACACACACAACACATACACAACAGTAAACACACACAACACATCCACAACAGTAAACACACACAACACATACACAACAGTAAACACACACACCACATACACAACAGTAAACATACACAACAGTAAACACACACAACACATACACAACAGTAAACACACACACCACATACACAACAGTAAACACACACAACACATACACAACAGTAAACACACACAACACATACACAACAGTAAACACACACAACACATACACAACAGTAAACATACACAACAGTAAACACACACACCACATACACAACAGTAAACACACACACCACATACACAACAGTAAACACACACAACACATACACAACAGTAAACACACACACCACATACACAACAGTAAACATACACAACAGTAAACACACACACCACATACACAACAGTAAACACACACAACAGTAAACACACACACCTCATACACAACAGTAAACACACCACATACACAACAGTAAACACACACAACAGTAAACACACACACCTCATACACAACAGTAAACACACCTCATACACAACAGTAAACACACACAACAGTAAACACACACACCTCATACACAACAGTAAACACACACAACAGTAAACACACCTCATACACAACAGTAAACACACCACATACACAACAGTAAACACACACAACACTAAACACACACACCTCATACACAACAGTAAACACACACAACAGTAAACACACATACCTCATACACAACAGTAAACACACCATATACACAACAGTAAACACACACAACAGTAAACACACCTCATACACAACAGTAAACACACACAACAGTAAACACACCTCATACACAACAGTAAACACACACAACAGTAAACACACCTCATACACAACAGTAAACACACACAACAGTAAACACACCTCATACACAACAGTAAACACACCTCATACACAACAGTAAACACACCTCATACACAACAGTAAACACACACAACAGTAAACACACCTCATACACAACAGTAAACACACCTCATACACAACAGTAAACACACCTCATCCAGCTGTGATGCGTTCACTGTGTTCCCGTCTACACGGTTCATGTTTACTGGACTGGACCTGATGTGAGTACAGTCGTAGCGCTGTTGTATTGTTGTTGTTTGTGTCCGTCAGCCTCGGCGGTGGACGGCTGCTGTCCTCTGGACTGGGACCAGTCCGGCTCCAGCTGTTATTTCTTCAGTAAGACGGCGTTAGCCTGGCACGACGCCAGAGACTGGTGCAACGGACACGAGTCCCATCTGGTCATCCTGATGACCGACGACGACTGGGTGAGACATTTCACATCTGTCAGAGAGGTCAACAGAGAGTGGGCGTGGCCTGTGGCGAAGCCAGTCAGAGAGGACGGTGTCATCAGTGTAAAAATACAACATAGTTTATGTCAAACTAAGGCTCAGGCTTATATCTAACACTGGTTCATATTTGTAACAGGTCCTCTGATGTATGTGGTGATGAGGAGGGTAGATAGAAATAAAATATGATCATGTGGAAAAGACAGGAGCCAATGCAGAGCCCTGTGGAACACCTTTGACTTCTATCGTATTAATAAATGACTCTGATTCAGCTTGTTTCACTAATATATCAATCCAAGAGGGCATCATCTGCATAAAAAGAAACATTTATATAGATAGCAAAGGAGTGAATAGGTGTGTTTTTATTATTATTCTATTATTTTTTAATTATTATTGTTAATAAAGTAACTTGAAAAAAACAGTCACCTCAACAGCGTCGTAGATGACTCCATCATAAACTCAGTCTGTTTACAGAACAAACCCAAACGTCACTCAGGCCTTTTAGGAGCTTTTGTGGCTCAGTGCATTGTGGGAATGTGAGTTCCTGCAGCATCAGTTTGTCTGTTGGTCAGTGTTGAACCCACATGTTTGTCCTTTACCTTCGTCCACCGACTGGAAAACAACCTGGTGGACTGGAGACGTTTACTGTGCAGACATCGCACTCATGTTCTTTCCAAATCTGTGACAAACCGCTTTCACTTGGTCGCCTTTCCCACAATGCACTGAGCCACTAAAGTCCCAAAAAGGCCTGAGTGCTGTTTGGGTTTGTTCTGTAAACAAACGGACTGTGTTTATTTATGAGACTAATGGTTTAGAGAGAATTAGGACACGACTGGAGTTGGACACACGTGGACACACATGTGGGCTTCCAGTCAGACGCTGCTTTAAGTGTTTCATAAATGTTTGGGCGCCACAGGTCAGGCCGACAACAAAGACAGTGTCCAGATAAAAACACTCCATTCAGTCCCAGAGGACCCAGTACGGAGCCCTGTGGGACTCCTGGACTGGACTAGGACAGTTAAACCAGTGTGTGTGTGTGTGTGTGTGTGATCCAGGACTTTGTGATCCGTCACGCCACGGGGACGTTCTACTGGGTGGGTCTGACAGACGAGAGGACCGGGAAGTGGGAGTGGGTCAACCAGACGCCATACATCATGAACCGAAGGTGGGTCCGCCTCCTGGTCTTCTTCTTCACTGTCGGGTCGCTGGTCCGAACGTCGGCGTCTGTTCGGGTTCCTGTCATGGTCACATGTTTTCCTGTCGGGGGTCATGTTGTTTGTTTGTGTTTGCGTGCTTTCCAGGCGGTGGAAAACCCGGCCAACCCGACGCCTGGACCGAACACGGCCTCGGACCCGGAGACGAAGACTGCGCTCATCTCCATAGCGACGGTCGCCTCAACGACCTGCACTGCTCCACCAGGATGAGGTTCATCTGCCAGAGCCACGCCCTCCGCAGTTAAAACCGCATCAAGCTCCGCCCCCTCGCAGCTTGGATCTAAAATAAACATCATCTTAAATTGGAGTTATTATTGTTATTATTCACAAATTATGGCATTTTATGAATAAACCTGATGTTTTACAGCCTTTGAATGGATGTGGTGAAATGGTTCAACAGTGCCCCCTACAGAGCGGTACGAGTGCAGCCGGTCATGTAGCCAGGTAGATTTAACAGAAGAAAATACAGACAATCTGTTCTGTTTCACACGTGTAACAGAACAGATGTTCCTCCTGTGGCCATTGGTGGCACTGCAGCTAAAAGACAAAATAATGGATGTTTATTTCTAACCAGGTGTTTCAGTTGAGATTAAAAAAAAAAAAAGTGATTTAAACTCATCCAAAGTCCGACTGAATGTATAGGATCAGACTCCAGACCTGATCCTATTCCAGAAAAAAAAAGACTAAAACTTAAAAACCACAACTGAGTTTATTGGTACTTTCAGAAAATAAAGCACCTTTAACTCCAAAATAATCAATAAAACATTAAAAAAGAAAACATGTTGAGTGTTTCACATTAATGGTTAAAGTGTCAAAGTGTTAAATAAATATGGAACGAGTGCAAAACAAAATACAATGAAACTTTTTGGCACAAAACTTAAAGACACTGAAGGTTTTTTTCTGTTCAACTTATAAACTTTTGAAGAAACAAAACATAAAAGTGCAGATGAAATAAGAATATGAGCGCGGCTAAAGTCAGTATACATGCAGTTAATTCACCTCAGACGGTTAATAATTCAACACAGTTCAACTCCCTTTGGGTTTGGAAAACACACAACAAATCTACACAATCTGTGCATTTACAGAACTTTAAACCTTTACAGAACTAATGTAGCGTCATTTTGGACAAAATACCTTCAAAGGAAACAATTTAGGTAAAAAAAAAAACAAAAAACTACAAATGCCATCAGCACAGAGGCATTCATGGCTCAGGTTAGAAAGGCTTCTATCTAACACTGGGTGTGGTTTTACATGTAGTTCAGTTCTAAGGTCCCAGAACTACAACTCCCATCATCCTCAGCTTCAGCTTCATCTTCCTGTCATAAAGTGCATCCATGAGCGGTTCCTAAAAAACCACAGTTCCCATCAGCCCCTCAGCCGGACAGAGGAAAGGCTCGAACCAGGACCAGTTCAGTTCTGGCTCCGCCCAGATGACACGCCTCCACGACACACACCAGCCTCTGATTGGTCAGCTGAGGCGCCATGGCGATGAGGTCAGCTGAAACGGACAAGAGGGAAAAACAACAGTTAACGAATAAAAAGGAACAAATAGAAGCACACTGACACACACACTGACACACACACACACACACACACACACACACTGACACACACACACACACACACAGGCACCAGGTGGGTGCCAGTGTGTGTGTGGGCGTGTCTAACCTGGTGCAGGTGCAGGTGTGTGTGAGCTGAAGGCTCTGTGTGACAGGATGGAGCTCCAGGTGTTGGAATGATGGAGCAACGAGGGGGCGGAGTCAGGAAGGAAGACCACGTCAAAGGACACACCTGAAAGAGCTGAACACAGACTGTAACTAGAACCAGAACAGAACCAGAACAGAACAGATCAGAACAGAGCCGTAGTCTCAGTGCGTTCCGTACCTCTAATTCTCAGTGTGTAATATTCTTCGATGGCCAGGTTGAAGTTCTTGGACGTCTTCCCTCCCATCGCCACGGTAACCGCCTGCTCCTCCCGGTGCTCGTGGTCATAATACATGGGTAACGTCTCCATGGCAACCGGAGGGAAGGTGGGGAGAAGGGGGGCGGTCACGAAAGACGAGTTGTCGCTGTCATGGGCGTGGTCTTCGTCAGTGTCGTCAGCGTTTTCCAGAAACTCCATGGAGGCCTGAAACAGAATGACTGAACACAGAGAGAGAAGAGTCAGAACCAGAGAGCAGAACCAGAACCGGTCCAAAAAGAACCAGGCCAAAAAAGAACCGGTCTGCTAAAAGAACCAGGCCAAAAAAGAACCGGTTTCGCAAAAAGAACTGGTTCGAAAAAGAATCGGTCTGCAAAAAGAACCGGTCCGAAAAAGAACCGATCCGTGAAAAAAACCGATGCGCAAAAAGAACCAGTCTACAAAAAGAACCGGTCCAAAAAAGAACCAATATGCAAAAATAACTGTTACGCAAAAAGAACTGGTCCCCAAAAAGAACCAGTCTACAAAAAGAACCGGTCCAAAAAAGAACCAATATGCAAAAATAACTGTTACGCAAAAAGAACTGGTCCTCAGAAAGAACCGATCTGCAAAAAGAACCGGTACGCAAAAAGAACTGATTTGCAAAAAGAACTGTTATGCAAGAAGAACCGATCTGCAAAAAGAACCGGCACGTGAAAAGAACCGATCTAACCCTGCTACTGTGGACAGTCCTGGTCCTGTGGACAGTCCTGGTCCTGTGGACAGTCCTGGTCCTGGTACCTGTGTCCTTGTTCTGGTCCGGTTCCACTGTGACCCGTGGACGTCTCTTCCTTGGACTTTCGAAGGACAGCCTCCTCTTCACACATCTGAAACACGCCAACGTACAGGTCAACTTTACAATAACAGGTCCATAACACAAAGCATTGTGGGTAAAATGCGGACTCACCCTGATCTGCGGTCCAGGGGGCGGGGCGTCAGCTGATTGACAGTTGACGACGGAGAGGCCGGAGGTAAAGGGGAGGAAGAGGAGGAGAGGAGAGGAGGAAGGACAGAGGAGGAGGAGGACAGGGAGGGGGAGGGTTTAGAGAAACCAGGACCAGAGGAGGACCAGGGGACGGGGGACGGTCTGAAGGTCCAGAAGAGACAGCGGTCCTCCTGAAGGACACACAGACACAGTCAGACGGACAGGAAGACACAGGTACGTTCAAACAGGACAGAAGGTCCATCCTCTGGGGACCCTGAAGACCAGGCACCGCTGTCTGAGACCCAGATCCTGGACCCAGACAATGGACCGGAGTCCTGTTGTCCCTTTGGACCCAGAGGGACGGGTCCCTGAGGAGCTGGTCTTCATGGAGACCCTCACATGGACGGACGGACTGGGAGTGTCCCAGAGTCTGTCCACTACAAACCCCATGTCCATGATGTCCACACCACACCAGGACACCACTGACCACTGACCCACCGAGGTGGACTCAGGTGAAGATAGGAGGGGACTGTCCTCTGGTCATCTGAGGGGTGGGGGTGGGGGTGTGTGCTAAAACCACATCATAGACGGGGGGTGAACTGGAGACATGTGTCCGAGCTTCAGCTGCGTCCTGAGGGATGCTGGGACATGGAGTCTGGATGTGGACGTTTACTGTGGACGGGACCCAGAACCTACTGTTGGACACCAGGGGTAAAGGGGGCATCACAGACCTGAAGGGGGTCCAGACCTGAAGGAAGACCAGACCTGAAGGAGGTCCAGACCTGAAGGAAGACCAGACCTGAAGGAAGACCAGACCTGAAGGAGGTCCAGACCTAAAGGGGGTCCGGACCTGAAGGAGGACCAGACCTGAAGGAAGACCAGACCTGAAAGAAGACCAGACCTGAAGGAAGACCAGACCTGAAGGGGGTCCAGACCTGAAGGAAGACCAGACCTGAAGGGGGTCCAGACCTGCTGTGGACTCAGTTCAGTAAAACACATGGAAAACTGGATGAATTAAAAACAGTCACCTGTCCTGCGCGGCAGTGTGTAACCATGGTAACCGTTGCCTGGATACAGAAGGTTCGTCGCTCTCGATAACAGAGTCTTTCTATCTCTGCCTGAAGCTCCGCCCCCTGCAGGAAACCTGGAGAACCTGCAGAAATGGACGGGGTTTAAAGGGGCGGTCCATATGTGTTTAAGGGAGGAGCTGTGTGTGGGTCAGCTGACCTCTGTGATGTTTCATGAACGTCTCCAAGGAAACGGGAGGGGGCGGGTACACAAAGAATCCTCCAACCAGAGCCCTGCTCTGCACCTGTCTGTCATCCTGACTCCGCAGCCACCGGATGAAGTCTCGGACTGGGTGGAGCTTACGATAACCCATCACTGAGTGGTGGCCCTGACCTGTCAATCAGACAATCAGCCAATGAGGAGAAAGATAGTACAACTGTAGTACACCTGTACAGAAGTACTACCTGTGCAGTAGTACTAGTACCTGTGCAGTAGTACTACCTGTGCAGTAGTACTAGTACCGGTGCAGAAGTACTAGTACCTGTGAAGTATTAGTACCTGTGAAGTATTAGTACCTGTGCAGTAGTACTAGTCCCTGTGCAGTAGTAGCAGTACCTGTGCAGTAGTCCCTGTGCAGTAGTAGTACCTGTGAAGTAGTAGTGGTACCTGTGCAGTAGTATCTGTGAAGTAGTACCTGTGCAGTAGTAGTAGTAGTACCTGTGCAGTAGTAGTACCTGTGCAGTAGTACCTGTGCAGTAGTAGTACCTGTGCAGTAGTAGTACCTGTGCAGTAGTAGTACCTGTGCAGTAGTACCTGTGCAGTAGTAGTACCTGTGCAGTAGTAGTACCTGTGCAGTAGTAGTGCCTGTGCAGTAGTAGTACCTGTGCAGTAGTAGTACCTGTGCAGTAGTACCTGTGCAGTAGTAGTACCTGTGCAGTAGTAGTGCCTGTGCAGTAGTAGTACCTGTGCAGTAGTAGTACCTGTGCAGTAGTACCTGTGCAGTAGTAGTACCTGTGCAGTAGTAGTGCCTGTGCAGTAGTAGTACCTGTGCAGTAGTAGTACCTGTGCAGTAGTACCTGTGCAGTAGTAGTACCTGTGCAGTAGTAGTACCTGTGCAGTAGTACCTGTGCAGTAGTAGTACCTGTGCGGTAGTAGTACCTGTGCAGTAGTAGTACCTGTGCAGTAGACCTGTGTGTAGGTGGTGTTCCTCAGGTACTGGTGCTGGTCCACTCTGATCACCTTCACTCGGCTGCAGACCACCACAGACACTGTGAACACAGACACCGTTACAGGACACGCCCACTAAAAAGGACACGCCCACTAAACCCCTGCAGACTCCAGGTGTGTGTTGACAGTCTCACATGGGTGGAGCTGACGCTGAACGTCAGGTTGAGACGTCGAGAAGAGCTTCACCATGACTGGATAATCGCTGCTGCCGTCCTCCAATCGGAGCCAACGGTACTCCAAAAAAAACTCCACCCCATGAGCGTCTGCCAATGAAAACACAGCTGAGCTGAACTCCTGTCGTCTCTGCTTCTTCTCGTGTGTTTGGAGTCTTCAGGTGAAACTCACCTTTAGTCCTGATTCGCTCTGGACGTCCTGAGAACGTCAGTAAACCAATGACATCACAGATGACACCGTGGGGGCGGTCCAAGAGCTGCAGACTGAAAGAGGAGCAGAGGAGGAGGAGCAGAGGAGGAGCAGAAGAGAACCAGGTCCAGTCAGACCCAGTCCCCTTCAGGTGTTCTTACCTGTTGTAGAAGGTGAACTCAGGTGCAGGAGGCAGATCTTCTGGAAGAACAGAGGATTCTGGGAGAACACAGATCTGAGCCCTGGGGTTCCTGCTGTTCACACTGACCTCTGACAGAAGAACACGGAACAGTCACATGGAACAGACGTGTTCATACCTGTGTCATGTGTGTTCATACCTGTGTCATACATGTTCATACCTGTGTCATGTGTGTTCATACCTGTGTCATGTGTGTTCATACCTGTGTCATGTGTGTTCATACCTGTGTCATGTGTGTTCATACCTGTGTCATGTGTGTTCATACCTGTGTCATACATGTTCATACCTGTGTCATGTGTGTTCATACCTGTGTCATACATGTTCATACCTGTGTCATGTGTGTTCATACCTGTGTCATGTGTGTTCATACCTGTGTCATGTGTGTTCATACCTGTGTCATACGTGTTCATACCTGTGTCATGTGTGTTCATGCCTGTGTCATGTGTGTTCATACCTGTGTCATGTGTGTTCATACCTGTGTCATACATGTTCATACCTGTGTCATGTGTGTTCATACCTGTGTCATACATGTTCATACCTGTGTCATGTGTGTTCATACCTGTGTCATGTGTGTTCATACCTGTGTCATGTGTGTTCATACCTGTGTCATACGTGTTCATACCTGTGTCATGTGTGTTCATGCCTGTGTCATGTGTGTTCATACCTGTGTCATGTGTGTTCATACCTGTGTCATACGTGTTCATACCTGTGTCATGTGTGTTCATGCCTGTGTCATACGTGTTCATACCTATGTCATGTGTGTTCATACCTGTGTCATGTGTGTTCATACCTGTGTCATACGTGTTCATACCTGTGTCATGTGTGTTCATACCTGTGTCATACATGTTCATACCTGTGTCATGTGTGTTCATACCTGTGTCATGTGTGTTCATACCTGTGTCATGTGTGTTCATACCTGTGTCATACGTGTTCATACCTGTGTCATGTGTGTTCATGCCTGTGTCATGTGTGTTCATACCTGTGTCATGTGTGTTCATACCTGTGTCATACGTGTTCATACCTGTGTCATGTGTGTTCATGCCTGTGTCATACGTGTTCATACCTATGTCATGTGTGTTCATACCTGTGTCATGTGTGTTCATACCTGTGTCATGTGTGTTCATACCTGTGTCATGTGTGTTCATACCTGTGTCATACATGTTCATACCTGTGTCATGTGTGTTCATACCTGTGTCATACGTGTTCATACCTGTGTCATGTGTGTTCATACCTGTGTCATGTGTGTTCATACCTGTGTCATACATGTTCATACCTGTGTCATACGTGTTCATACCTGTGTCATGTGTGTTCATACCTGTGTCATGTGTGTTCATACCTGTGTCATACGTGTTCATACCTATGTCATGTGTGTTCATACCTGTGTCATACATGTTCATACCTGTGTCATACATGTTCATACCTGTGTCATGTGTGTTCATACCTGTGTCATGTGTGTTCATACCTGTGTCATGTGTGTTCATACCTGTGTCATACGTGTTCATACCTGTGTCATGTGTGTTCATGCCTGTGTCATGTGTGTTCATACCTGTGTCATGTGTGTTCATACCTGTGTCATGTGTGTTCATACCTGTGTCATACATGTTCATACCTGTGTCATACATGTTCATACCTGTGTCATGTGTGTTCATACCTGTGTCATGTGTGTTCATACCTGTGTCATGTGTGTTCATACCTGTGTCATACGTGTTCATACCTGTGTCATGTGTGTTCATGCCTGTGTCATGTGTGTTCATACCTGTGTCATGTGTGTTCATACCTGTGTCATGTGTGTTCATACCTGTGTCATGTGTGTTCATACCTGTGTCATACATGTTCATACCTGTGTCATGTGTGTTCATACCTGTGTCATACGTGTTCATACCTGTGTCATGTGTGTTCATACCTGTGTCATGTGTGTTCATACCTGTGTCATGTGTGTTCATACCTGTGTCATACGTGTTCATACCTGTGTCATGTGTGTTCATACCTGTGTCATGTGTGTTCATACCTGTGTCATACGTGTTCATACCTATGTCATGTGTGTTCATACCTGTGTCATACATGTTCATACCTGTGTCATACATGTTCATACCTGTGTCATGTGTGTTCATACCTGTGTCATGTGTGTTCATACCTGTGTCATGTGTGTTCATACCTGTGTCATACGTGTTCATACCTGTGTCATGTGTGTTCATGCCTGTGTCATGTGTGTTCATACCTGTGTCATGTGTGTTCATACCTGTGTCATGTGTGTTCATACCTGTGTCATACATGTTCATACCTGTGTCATACATGTTCATACCTGTGTCATGTGTGTTCATACCTGTGTCATGTGTGTTCATACCTGTGTCATGTGTGTTCATACCTGTGTCATACGTGTTCATACCTGTGTCATGTGTGTTCATGCCTGTGTCATGTGTGTTCATACCTGTGTCATGTGTGTTCATACCTGTGTCATGTGTGTTCATACCTGTGTCATACGTGTTCATACCTGTGTCATGTGTGTTCATACCTGTGTCATACGTGTTCATACCTGTGTCATGTGTGTTCATACCTGTGTCATGTGTGTTCATACCTGTGTCATGTGTGTTCATACCTGTGTCATGTGTGTTCATACCTGTGTCATACGTGTTCATGCCTGTGTCATGTGTGTTCATACCTGTGTCATGTGTGTTCATACCTGTGTCATGTGTGTTCATACCTGTGTCATACGTGTTCATACCTGTGTCATGTGTGTTCATACCTGTGTCATACGTGTTCATACCTGTGTCATGTGTGTTCATACCTGTGTCATACGTGTTCATACCTGTGTCATGTGTGTTCATACCTGTGTCAAGTGTGTTCATACCTGTGTCATGTGTGTTCATACCTGTGTCATACGTGTTCATACCTGTGTCAAGTGTGTTCATACCTGTGTCATACGTGTTCATACCTGTGTCATGTGTGTTCATACCTGTGTCATGTGTGTTCATACCTGTGTCATGTGTGTTCATACCTGTGTCATACGTGTTCATGCCTGTGTCATGTGTGTTCATACCTGTGTCATGTGTGTTCATACCTGTGTCATACGTGTTCATACCTGTGTCATGTGTGTTCATACCTGTGTCAAGTGTGTTCATACCTGTGTCATACGTGTTCATACCTGTGTCATACGTGTTCATACCTGTGTCATGTGTGTTCATACCTGTGTCATGTGTGTTCATACCTGTGTCATACGTGTTCATACCTGTGTCATGTGTGTTCATACCTGTGTCATGTGTGTTCATACCTGTGTCATGTGTGTTCATACCTGTGTCATGTGTGTTCATACCTGTGTCATACGTGTTCATACCTGTGTCATGTGTGTTCATACCTGTGTCATACGTGTTCATACCTGTGTCATACGTGTTCATACCTGTGTCATGTGTGTTCATGCCTGTGTCATGTGTGTTCATACCTGTGTCATGTGTGTTCATACCTGTGTCATGTGTGTTCATACCTGTGTCATACGTGTTCATACCTGTGTCATGTGTGTTCATACCTGTGTCATACGTGTTCATACCTGTGTCATGTGTGTTCATACCTGTGTCATGTGTGTTCATACCTGTGTCATGTGTGTTCATACCTGTTCATGTG